>NW_016908219.1:33341-40257 GCF_001483705.2 Eufriesea mexicana | reverse complement strand
GAGGGATTGCGGTTTCGAGGCTGGACAGAGGGTGACGAGGCCATTGGGGAAGGGTAGGTTGGAACGCTGGCGCGGCTGGTGGGGGTTGAAAAAAATTCTGCGCCCTCCACATGTCCGTCCATGCGTGACGGTGTGCGTGGCTCGTATATTTATGCGATACATTACGTATTCGGGTAAATGACACGTGACTTGATTTACTGGCACTGACGGCAACGGAATAAAATCCAGCCGGATGGATCCGCGCGATTTCTCAGCAACTCCCTTGATGTTTGCGCGCGCGCGCGCCGGTGTATCTGAATTTTAATCGTCTGCTTCCGGTGCTAATTAATCACCCCGTCGGGGCTTACCCGTGTTTGATATATTCCTTTCGTCGCGATTAATTTTTTCTTTTTTTTCCACCCCCTTTTTTCTCGCTTTTTTCCCTTTCGGTGCCCTTTTCGCGTTTTCCTTTTTCCTTGCCCTGCAGTTGCAGCGCGCCGTTCACCTTTATAGTGATTTATAAACGAACGCCCACGAGCCGGAGGGTGAACTCACGCATCCACCCCTTAGAGATGCGTGGATGGAACAACGGCCTCGCGCATTCACGTATTTCTTGTCGTGGAACGCTGTGCGAATATGGCCTCGAGTCGAGGGTCGAGATTCGGCTGCGTTTTTTGGGGGTCGAGGAGGTTTTGAGTTCCCGGAGTTGGATGTTTTGCACGCTTTTTGCGATTCGAATTTTTTTTTAATCCAGCTAATTCTCTGTTCAGAGAGTACGGTGTTTCGCATTTGTCTCTGTGATGAGAAATTTTTTAGATTTAACGTGCTTCTCAGATACGAGGGTTGGATGTTTCCAGCTATTTCCGGGACTCGAAATTTCGCTGGAAGGGGTAGTAACGAGCAGCTCGTGTTACGTGCTGTTTTTACGCGAAATTTAATTAATCTTCTGAAAGATTAATCGCAGATTTAAATTTAGCGATACCGATTTGTTTCTTTGTTACGTTTATATACAAAAAAGTGCACGGGAAATTTCAAATAAGATGAATTGCATTTTAAACGAAGGGTTTGTCTGAAAATAACAAAAATTGTCAAATCGTGGACATAGTATATTTATTTATTCTTTACGGCAGGTATAAAATAAATACAGATAAAAAGCTTCGAATTTTTCAATTTTCATTATTATTTCATTATGAAATTATATTATTTTGTTATAAAATCAGTGATACGAGTTTCAAAAATTTCGAGAAATTTATATTTATGTGAACATAGTATTCTTATTTATTGTCTACGACAGGCACAAAAGAAATACAAACAAAAAGGCTTCGAATCTTTCGATTTCCATTATTATTTCATTATAAAATTATATTATTTTGTTATAAAATCCGTGATTCAAGTCTCAAGAATTTCGAGAAATTTATATTTGCGTGAACATAGTATACTTATTTATTCTCTACGACAGGCATAAAGGAAATATAAATAAAAAGCTTCGAATCTTTCCATTTTCATTATTATTTTATTAAAAATTGTATTATTTCATTATAAAGTCGGTAATTCAAGTTTCAAGAATTTCGAGAAACTTATATTTGCGTTTCGAGAATTTCCAGAATTGCGGTATTCGAATTTTCAATTCCTAAATTTGGAAACTATTCGTATTCAAAGTCTGATATTCGAAATTAGTTTGCAATCCAGTTCTAATGCAAATTTTCAACGTGTTGCTCGCTATTTCATTATTTCATTATAAAATCGATGATTCAAGTTTTAAAAATTTCGAAAAACTTATATTTGCGTTTCCAGAATTTTCAGAATTGCGGTATTCGAATTTTCAATTCCAAAATTTGGAAACTATTCGTATTCAAAGTCTGATATTCTAAATTAGTTTGCAACCCAATTCTAATGCAAATTTTCAACGCGTTGCTCGCTATTTCATTATTTCATTATAAAATCGATGATTCAAGTTTTAAAAATTTCGAAAAACTTATATTTGCGTTTCCAGAATTTCCAGAATTGCGGTATTCGAATTATCAATCCCCGAATTTGGAAACTATTCGTATTCAAAGTCTGATATTCTAAATTAGTTTGCAACCCAATTCTAATGCAAATTTTCAACGCGTTGCTCGCTATTTCATTATTTCATTATAAAATCGATGATTCAAGTTTTAGAAATTTCGAAAACCTTATATTTGCGTTTCCAGAAATTCCAGAATTGCGGTATTCGAATTTTCAATTCCTAAATTTGGAAACTATTCGTATTCAAAGTCTGATATTCGAAATTAGTTTGCAACCCAGTTCTAATGCAAATTTTCAACTCGTCGCTCGCAATCAGTTGTTTGAACCCTTTTCTCGTCAAAGGAGAGGGTCCAGCGGTGGTGATTATCGCGTTATGGTCTGGTCTGAAATTATGCAGAAATATCAGGCGAAATGTAAGCGTGTTCCCGGCGAGAGGCCACGCGTCGATTGTTTTCAGTTTTATCGGGTCGGATGGAAAACGGGCGAGGAGGGCCGGATAGGATCGCGGCGTCAGCATAATAAACAATTTGCGTGTTGCGTCGCGCTTGCAAAGTTGCAGAGCAACGTGCCATGCAGCACAGATAACGCAATAACGATTTTGAGAATTCAATAACTGTTCCAACGTTTATAATCCTAACGTTATAGGACATCAATTTTATTCTACACGCTGTTTACCACAGGTTTCCACGTTAGAAATTATAACGCTCGTTATCGTGTTTACCTATCCCAAACACGCATTCGAAGTAACGAACGAGAACCATAGTCCTCGTTAGCTACAAGCTTAATCTATAAGTTGATTACATGGCAAATAACAGCCATTCGTTTTAATTGTTTTGCAATATAATCGTTTCAATCATTTCGCAATATAAACACTTGTAATCATTTTTAATAATAATTACAATAGAAGTTTAACTTTTTAAATAAAAATTATTTTTAATTTATTTTATTTTTGGATTATTTTAGATTACTTTTAATAATAATTACAATACTTGTCGTGTAGATAATATATAATATTTTATATGCAATATAGGTTGATAAAATATTATATACCTTTTTCTCTACACTATTGCAAATATTTATTTGACTTTTATTTTTTAATTGAACAATTTAATCTTTTCACGAGGAATAATAATTTTGGATATATCAAATTTTTATGGGAATATTGTTTAAGATCTAAAATTCTGATTTTTATTCTTCCATGTTTTCTTAAATAGCAAAATGGTACATTTGTTCTTTATTTTTTAAACAGCTCTCGTCCAAAATAATAATATTTGCTTGAAATATTATTCTTAATTTTGCAATAGTTGCAGAATTTTTTTTTACCTGAAATTCTTTTTTTGTATTTTTTGCATTTTATGAAATATTTGACCTGGAAGATTAAAACAGAACACCCTGTATATAAAGTTTGCGATTCTACTGCAATGATTCTGTGATCACATTATTTTGGATTTCCATGTAAGTGGATAATTCTGTATAAGATGAGTAATGTATTATTTAAAAAAATACTTCAAACGAAAATTGAACTTTTACATGTATTTTTATCATATACATTTACATACATACAGGTATATTAGCTAATGAATATTATAATGAACGTAATTTACATTAAAAATTTTGT
The DNA here is from genome assembly GCF_001483705.2 of Eufriesea mexicana. Classification (NCBI taxonomy): domain Eukaryota; kingdom Metazoa; phylum Arthropoda; class Insecta; order Hymenoptera; family Apidae; genus Eufriesea; species Eufriesea mexicana. The sequence goes on along the minus strand of NW_016908219.1, from coordinate 36,653 downwards.
CAAAGTTGACCTGGAATAATTTTCAATTTTTAACCCTATATAATTAAACAACTTCTCATTCGACATAAGGTAGTCTTTCGAATAATATGATCCAATGTAACTATAATTACTATAATTGAAAACCAAGGTTAATAACAAGAAGCCTATTATTGTACAGTTTTCTTATTGCAATACTAAAAGACTACTATATAAATCATTTTTCTCTACAACTACCATTACAAACGAATTAATCGATACAATTAAACAAACCACCCTGTATATTCGAGTCAGATTCTATCGAACAATTTTTCTGAAAAACAGCACTGATCTTTCGCGACCTCGTCCTAGACTCACCACGTGTCCTCAACACAAATATTCAAAGCAACTATTCAAGAATTAGTACCATCCCCTAAACGACTCTTAACACTAACCCGACCATGACCTAAATGACCTTTCTTAAAACTTTCATTCAAAATTCCACATCTTAGTCACTCGTTTTCACGACCATTCCAATAACGCTTGCAATTCTTTGCGAAAAGAGCAGAACGGTAGCACTTGCTTAATTTTTGGCTGAATTTTTGTGGTCGGTGACTATAGTCATCCATCGTGAATAGATGGCGTCTCGTGGTTGGCGACTATAGTCACTCCTGGTAACGAAAGGGTTAACACATTGAGCCCAGCATCGGTTCCTGGGATCTAAGTAATTAAAATTTTTTAGTATTATCTAGTATTTAGAAGTATTAAAATTAAAAAATAAATATAATAATTTTAATAATATTTATTGAAACACTCTAAACAAGAATATGGTTAATTTTGCACTTAGTACTAAATTTTTTAGTGAAATTTCTGGCTATCTTGTGTCCGAATAGGGTTAAACTTTTATCGTCACGTCAATATGGAAAGGACAGTAATATCGGTGCTGGGCTCAACGTGTTAATAAATATAATTTTACTAAAAAAAAGTCTCAAGAATAAGGGAAGATTTAAACAGGCGATGGGGAAAGGGAGAATGCAATTTTTATCGTCACATCAATATGGAAAGGACAATAATATCGGTGCTGGGCTCATCGTGTTAATAAATATAATTTTATTCAGAAGAAATTTCAAGAATAAGGGACGATTCGAACTGGTGATAGGGAAAGGGACAGTGGAATTTTTATCGTCACATCAATATGGAAAGGACAACAATATCTGTGCTGGTTTCAACGTGTTAACCCTACGCACTCGACAATTTTTTGGCCAGAGAAGAGTAGAAATTCAAAGATTCTCTGCTCCAAAATTGACGATACTTTTTTCAGCAGTAAATAAAGAATCGTTTAATAATTACCACGTAGAATGAATTAATTTCGATACCTCGCACACTGTTACATTATCTTAAATTTGATATATTAATTTGTATCGGTCTTCCAAATTTTGTGAAATAGTAACTGAGGGTCGCCTTTCTGTGAGTAAATGAATAAACTGATAAGAATATTAATTGAACACAATAACAGCACAATATTAATTATAATTAAAACTCGTAAAATAAATTCGCTTCTAACTGCGATAGAATCTCTTGACGTCTCTCTCACACGCAACGTCATTTTTAATGACTGTCATTCACCTACTGATTGGTTTTCGCGACTCTCTGTCATACTCGTCACACGCATATTCTTCCACACGAACATTCCTTGCATTCATACCACATATTTTATGTCAAACATTACCACAGTTTCGAGTGCAAAGGGTTAATAAATATAATTTTACTAAAAAGAAAAGTGAAGAATAATGGACGATTTAAACGGGCGATAGGGAAAGGGACAGTGGGATTTTTATCGTCACGTCAATATGGAAAGGACAGTAATATCGGTGCAGGGCTCAACGTGTTAATAAATATAATATTCCTAAAAACAAATTTCAAGAATAAGGGACGATTTAAACGGGCGATAGGGAAAGGGACAGTGGGATTTTTATCGTCACGTCAATATGGAAAGGACAGTAATATCGGTGCAGGGCTCAACGTGTTAATAAATATATTTTTCCTAAAAAGAAATCTCAAGAATAAGGGACGATTTAAACGGGCGATAGGGAAAGGGACAGTGGGATTTTTATCGTCACATCAATATGGAAAAGATAATAATATCGGTGCTGGGCTCAATGTGTTAATAAATATAATTTTACTAACAAATGTGAAGAATAAGGGACGATTTGAACGGGCGATAGGGAAAGGGACAGTGGGATTTTTATCGTCACGTCAATATGGAAAGGACAGTAATATCGGTGCAGGGCTCAACGTGTTAATAAATATAATATTCCTAAAAACAAATTTCAAGAATAAGGGACGATTTAAACGGGCGACAGGGAAAGGGACAGTGGCGAGGAGTGTAAAAATCGTGGACGCGTGGTTGAGAAGCGGGTCTCACGGCGAGACAGAGAAGCCTCGCGAGGGTAGAAGAGGGTGACTGCTTAAGCTCGCCGGCTACAGCCAAAACACGCACCGCCCCTTTTAATTCTCTTTCGTCTTTCAACGGCGAAGCTTGCGCGTAAACCGACGGGCTCCTCTAATTGATGTAGTTTTTATCGACTTATGCACGCCTCGAACCTTTGCGCGTTACTCATTCAGCCGCTTCTCCGCGAGTTGGCCTCTGAAAGAAACCGCATCGTTTACCGCCACCAATGGCGTGCACTTTCGCACCCTCATCCCATTCTCGCCGCTCTCTGAATGCTTTCTACTTAACAGAATCAATACCACGTACCAAAGTGACTGAGCCGGTGCAAAGGGGCAAGTCGCTTTAGATTTGTGTCGATCTCTTTTCCAGCCTGCTAAGTATGTTCAAGCATCGTCGAGAACTACGTCGCGAAGAATGCTCGCAGTCACGCATGTTTCGGGACACACGGTATGCGTGCTCTGGATACCCGCGTTTCCACTTTCAGGTTTAACCACTCGCGCTGGAAACACGTGCCACGCACGTCGTATGGCTTTTGTCGCAGAATCGTCAACGACGTGGTACACACGTCGTCGGGCAATTGGCACGGAAACAAAAACCACGTGCACGACACGTCGGCTGAGATTGCTTGCCAGACCACGGATTCTCATTCCACTTTTTCGAGAGATACCACACTTCGCATGATTATTAACACTTTGACTGCCACGTTGGTCATATATGACCGGCCATGGTTTCTCCTGTGACGCCATGGTGGTCATTGGTGACTAGAGCGCTTGAACTAATTAAATTACAATGAACAACATTGAATGAAAATTGACAGTTTTATTACCGCTAATTAGAAAATACTTTGAAATAAAAAGTGCTCCATTGAACAATTAAAGATTTTTATTAGAACATCAAAGAAATAT
>NW_016908219.1:18752-33184 GCF_001483705.2 Eufriesea mexicana | reverse complement strand
AAGAGTTAATGAACAAGTTTACTATTTATATTTGTATAATTTCATCATCAATCGATGAGTTATATTCCCTTCAAAAAATTATTAGAAGTCTCAGATCGAAAATAAATTAGTTTAAAAGACATAAATCCTCTCCGATTTCTCTGAGGCATCAAATATGACGACATGACGCTTCCTAGCGAGTTACACTGGCGTTCTGGTACACACGTATGCAAATTTCTTGCCAATGCAAGAGGTTAACGCGATGTTGCAGACGATGCTGGAATAGAAGTTGATCGAGTAACGTAACAAGGAGTAACATTTATCGTTAATAGAAATAGTTGAAAGACAACGTTGCACATTGTCACTTTTGTCTTTAAATGTTGAGAACTGTAGTAAGCCAAGCATTTGTTCTTTTAGACTCTCGATGGTCAGTTCCGCGTCATTCTTCACTGCATATGGACGTAAAGGGTCGAATCTCCTTTTCAGCCATCTGACTAAAAGTGTATCTGTATAAATTGCATTATACTTTTATTACTTTTATTATTAATTAAAATTATCTTATTTTTATTATTAATTAAAATTACTGTCTCACTGAATGCGTGATGCACTGTGCTTGCTTTCTAACCTTTGAATTTACAACAGAAACACGTAGCCGAAGAAGAATTTATTATTTCTCAGGGGTCTAGAATGATGGGGTTGGTGGTGGGAGATGATAGAGTTTCGTGGAATTTTATTTGGGTAATATGTTATAACTGATAATAGTAAGAAGCGAAATTTGGCTTGTCGCTAATAAAAGCTCGCAGTCAAAGAAGAATTTATTATTTCTCAGGAATTTGATATTAGGGATGGTGATGGAAGATGATAGATTTGGGTAGAATTTTATTTGGGTGATATGTTATAATGGATAGAAATAAGGAAGAAAATTTAACTTGTCAGTAATAAAAGTACGCAGTCAAATAAGAATTCATTGCCTGTCAGGAATTTCAAGCGATGTTAGGGTTGGTAGTGGAAGATGATTGAATTGGGTAGAATTTTATTCGAGTAATATGTTACAATGGGTAGAAATAAGGAATAAAATTTGACATCTCTCTGACAGAAGTACCCAGTTAATGAAATATTTATTATTTGTTAGGGAAAGGGTGCTGGAAAATAAAATAATTTAAGTATGTTCTGATATATTTACTATTTTGTAATATCGTTGCAATATTATAAATATTCAAATTTTAAAGAATGTGATTATTTATTAAATTAAAGTGTAATTGTGTACTATAATGGAATGGTTCTAGTACGGTGAGTGACCACCGTGGCGCCACTGTCGCGTTCAGTGACCGCCATGACAGTGAACGCTTCTAACCTTACTCCTGCCTATCGAGAAGTTCCAGCCTTAAATATAAAACTCTAAAAGAGATATTAAAATTCTTCTCGTACTTTCAATAAATATACCATCGGTAAATAGTATATTTATTCACTTAAATTAAATATACTTCAGTGAAAAAAGAAAAGAAAGAAAAATTTCCAAAACAAACTGGTTGATATTGACTGGAATGTTTAAAGAAACTAAAAGGAGCACTTAAACAGTGGCCCGCTAAAGGATCGCGTTGCTTATTCAAATGAAGTGTAATAGAAAGTTTCTACTCGTTAAATTCATTACAAACGCGATAGTCGTAAAACGAATGTTTACGTAACAGGATTCCCCGAAACCAATGGCATTCTGTAGCTGTTCCTTCGTTACATTCCTAGAATACGGCGATGTATTTAAATGTTCTTCGTTTAACGAAAGGTATGTTGAAGAAAGTTCGGAAGTATCTGGAAGCTTAAACGAGAAGTTTCAGAGATTGGAAGTTTCAAGATGGCAACGTAATAACGCTCGCACAATATTCCTAATGTAACTTTACTTAATTACGTATCTCACGATAACAAATCTGCCAAGATCTATCCCTCGTCCACGAAAAGAAAATTCTGTGGAAGCTATATCTCTTCCCAATTTCGAAAGAAGCATTCGTTCCATAAATCGAATTACAAACTATCCATCGAATCTCGCGAAGAATCAACGATTTACGATTTATTTCATCAATAATTTATTTGACTTCCATTACGATAGTGGACTGTGTTCTTTAAATATATGTTTTACTTTAAGACACAATGAAATTTATTTTAACTAATTTTTAAATTTTTAATTTAAAAATTTTTATTTTTAAATTCACGCAAGATTTGAATTTTGCGCCATTTCTGCAGTAAAGTGGTGCCAACGAAAGGAAGGAACAGACTGACAGCTGAGAGTTCATGGTTATTAAAAATGGAGGGCTACATGAAAGAACAACGCGTCTTCATTGTTTAGCAATATTTACAATTTTTAATTAAAAACCTGTGTTTCCTATCAAAATTTCTTCCTCCTTAAATTTTATTTTTAGCGAATATTAGTTAATATTCGTATAACGAAAAATTTAAAGTGATTCATAATTCACAGCCTTCATTGCAAAATTAAACATCAATTTGGAAAATGAAGTTTGCAAGAATAGAGCGTCGACAAAACTGAGATGGCGCTGCAGTCGAGTTTCAACGAAACAAAGGTTGTGAATAATATAGTCTCGTTACACAGAACGCAAACAGTTATCGCGTATTTAATATTCTAGTTTACCGTGTAATATTCAATACTACAGGTTAGCATTTAATATTTAATAGCGTTGTTTAGCATTTAATATCCAACACCGTGGATTATCTTCCCTTTAAAATTTAACACCGTTACTTACCAGTTGACCCTTTTGCGTGATCGAGATTAATAAAAATATTATCCAAACTCGCCAAGAGGCGCGATCCCGCTCTCCTCGCCTCGTGTATCAGCAAAACCGAGATGGCGCTGCAGTAGCATCCACCATCGCGCCTTCAACATCCCATCGTAACCTAAGCCAATGACACTTCTCGACCCAAATCCATACGACACGCTAACGGCACGTGACACTCGCTCAAAAACCACTTAGAAAGCACACGAAGGACCCAAAAATCGACCTCAAATGATCAAGTAATCCACGTTCACTTCGAAATAACCTCTTTCTCACCGAAAAACACATCTGGTCTCTTTCTCCTGTCAAACTAACTCCCCAAATTGTCTCGAAAAAATAGACAGCCTTATTATCCATAGGTTCACTTCGAGTTCAATATAGCTCGCAGGAGTCCCCTCTCTCTCACACAGTCTCTCTTTCTCTCTCCTGTCGGAACACAGTTTTATCAAGATGCGATTTGAAAACGTACCGAAGGAATCGAGCCCCGAGTTGCAGGTAGACAGTTCGGTACGGGTCTGTTGCTCGGTGAGACCGAGCTCACGGCAAAGATAGCAAGATAGAAGAAACTCCTTAAGAAGAGTAGTCCGCTTCTCCGCGATCTAGACAAATGCACTCCAGTTGTTTTCCCTGGTTCGTTCCGTTCGGCCTTTATCAAATCTCCTCTCTCGGAGCCAGGCCGAGGCTTTCCGCAGTTGGGAAGAACTACCCGATAAGGTTCCACCTCCACCCTCTATACAGGGCGTTCTTCACGAAAAAAGGACGAAGAGTTGGCGCTGGTAGGAGAGTCACGATAAATACTTTCCACCACATCGCAAGACACCAGTGTGCGAAAGAGAGAGAGGAAATGACAGACGGTGACAGAGGGGAGACAAAGACAGGGAGACAGAGAAAGAGAGAGAGAGTCAAATGCTGACTGGGTTAGACGAAGACAGACAGAGGATAGAAAGAAACGGAGACAGAGAGAAAGAGAGACAGATGGAGTCAGTGGCAGACAGAGACAAACGGAGACAGACAGAGACGCAGCGAGAAAGACAAAGCGAAACAGAGAGATACATAGACAGAGATGCAGCGAGAAAGACAAAGCGAAACAGAGAGATACATAGACAGAGATGCAGCGAAAAAGACAAAGCGAAACAGAGTGATTCAGAGACAGAGACACAGCGAGGACAAAGAGCAACAGAGAGATACAGAGACGCAGCGAGAGAGACAAAGAGGCAGATACAGAGAGACAGATGCAGTGACAGAGGGAGACAAAGAGAGACAAAGAGGGGCGGAGAAAGACAGACAACGACAGAGAGATGTACAGCGTGAGATACAGCGAGGCAGAGAGAGAGTAAGAGCGATATAGTGGGAGTAGAAGGGCAACGGCAGGGCAGGGAGGGAGTTGCAGGTGGCCGGGGTGGATGGGGATGAGTGTACGAGAAGAGCTTCGTTGCATCTTCGTTCGCTTCCCAACGGAGTCGAAAGTTTCCACGCTGAAGGAACCTCGAGTAGTTTCACCGATCGAGAGCCCTCCACCTTCCCCTTCACTCGTTCCTTGCGTCGAGAGAAATTTTCTCGTTGCCAGGTGAAGCTGACCTTTTTTGTTAGTACAATAGAGAATTTCATTACGCGGTTTCTGACAGTCGCCAACGCCAGCCCGCCACTGTGTGCCACTTACGCGATCGCCCCGACGATTACACGCTTTCTTGCCATACCGTGAGACCCGCTGCACCATGTGAAAATTGTTTTATCATGCCAGCCAATGGATACTCGTTATCGTATCAGCAGGTCGTTACAAAGGATAGACGAGCTTGAGAATTACGTGTGTATTTCGGCGTTCTTTTCGACAGGCGGATGCACATAATTGATTGGACTTATAGGTATCGATATTTCAATTAGGCTAACATCAAACGCCATCGTTCGGCTACCAGCTTCGGGTATGAGTTCTTTCGGGTTTCGATTGGAAGCTTGGGGGATTATCACCTTGCACTGCGATTTAATTACGAAAAATTGGAAACAGAAGTAACGTTTAATTTAATATTAATTATATTACATTGTTGGAACCCGGATTTCTGTATAAAATATGGATTCTAGCAACAAGGCTACGAAGGAAAAATACAAGTCGATGGAGAGGAAAAAATTGGCATTTCGAAAATTTTGTAGGTGCTTATATGATGTTAGTTTTTTGGTGGGGTGAAGATTTCGATTCTCGAAGTTCATCAAATTTTTGTCCAATCTTATCGCCCATGTAATACGTACCTATTGCGTTATTAAAATTAATATTAAACTATATTAAATTAATAATATAATATTTTTGGATGACTAACGATCCATTGGCCCTTGCTGAAAGTAGGAATGAGTCTGTTGTTTCTGGATTCTGAAATTGGTCTGCGTTTACTAGCTAGGCCCTTCTAGTGACTAAGGGCCAACGGATCGTTAGTCATCCAAAAATATTGTATTACTAATTTAATATAATTTAATATTAATTTTAATTATCCAGTAGGTATGTATTACGTGGATGATAAGATTGAATAAAAATTTGAGGAATTTCCAGAATTCCGTGCATGTTAAGACGCATGAAACGTAATTATGGTCGCGTGATTAGTATAGTTTATGATCTCGAAATTTGACACGAAGAATTCGTCACGAGTTAGACACGTTATTGTAGTACAAAGGTTAACAGGTAATTGTTGGTTCTTTGTTTCGTTGTGATCGTTGTAAATAGGTTTTATTATTTATTATATCTAGCTTTTAGGTACTTTTATTTATGCGAATATCAAATGACGTTGTTGATATTATTTTTCAACTAGGTTTGGATTAGGTATTATTATACTATTTATTAGTTTATTAGATATATTAATTATTATATTATGTAGGAGGTTTGTAGATTTTTGCTTATATTTAATACTTATGAATTAGGATGTACTTTGGAGAAGTTGAAACGATTAGAAATTACATTTTTTAGGTCAAACTTTTAGTACCATTGTTTATGTTAGTAGCATTCAGTAGCACTACTCATAACTGAGGATAGAAATGAACATTAATAGCTTTCACGTTTTTTAACAATTGACAAATTGATATATTTAGATAATTATATTTAAATATTGACAACAATTCTAAATAAACTATTCTTAAACACAAAGATTGACTTTATCTTGAAAATTCTTTTCTCTCTCTCTCACTTTTATTAATTTATGTTAACATCGAATCGCATTATTTCACTGAGTAGCGTTCCAGTCATGTCGGTTCGGGCCAACAATTCGGGGCGTTATCGGTTAACACGGGCGCCACACGTCGAACGCGTTAACAATTATCATTTGCAGAAATCAACACAAAAAATCCGTAATATGCATGAATCTATTTTGTAAATTATATATGGCAATATAAAAATTCTCATTTATAAAATAATACAAGAATTTTTTACGTTCAAATAAATTACGTTCAAATAAATAGCAAAATAAAAACACCCATACCAAGATACTTATTATTATTACTAAACAATACAAAAATCTACGAATTAAACAGTAATGAAATCCTAATCATTCTTGCATATGGAATATTGCCATGAAAGCACCCCTACAGGGATCGTGGTATTTACATTTTATTTAGAATAAATAAAAGAATAAAAGGAGGTATGACATTATGCGAAGAAAATAGGGTCAAAAAAGGAAATGATATCTCAGCAACAAATTCTCCTGCAGATTTTTGTACATCGTATATTACAGCAGAAGCACCGCCATAAAAGCTTCCCGGACCCAAGCATGGCAGTTGCGCTTACCTTGGCATTGGCATTGGATTTCTTCATAAATTATGAATATACGACGATATATCGCGCAATAAAGTCGTGTTAGAAGACGGACGGGAAGGTTGATGATCGGTGGATATTTCGTGAGGTGCACGCTGTATTTCATAACCGTGTCCTCAGAACAGGCTACCGACCTGAAGCGTGCAAAGGCTCGGTTCAGCGAGGGTGGAAGGTAAGAAGAGAAAAGAGCAGGAGTAGCTTTGCAGACTGCGAGGATGGAGCTGTCCCAGCGGAGGGCTGTGCGATATCACTCCAATTCTACCCCTTCCACATCGCGAACAGCGCAGCTGCCGTACTTTTAATATTGTTCTACCAGACTTAAAATATGAGACTGCGCCACAACTCGAGCCTCTGTACCCCGTAAGACGGCTCGGCCCAATCTTCCACGCGGGCAGCCCCCCTTCTGGCCTCTAATCTACTTCTACAATTTGGAAAAAGGTACAGAGAGGAAGGGCGAGAAAAGAAAAAAGGAAAAAAATCCTGCTCGATCTCTCGCAACTTCGTCCGACTATTACGACTAATTACCCCGAAAGCTCGCTGGAAAAGTCCCCTCGTTAAATCGCAAGTTCGTTCGGTCGTCATTCGCTCGCAATCTGGCAGGAAAGGGGTGAAACAAAAGCTGCAGAAACTAACTTCGCTCGTGGAACTAAGTACAACAAGCATGTGACAACGAATAGAGGCAAAGTTGTCAACAGCCTTTCGGCCGAGCACGGTCAATACATTTATCAATGGTATTTTTCCAAATCGTGAAACAGCGCCGGGGTTAACAAGTTTTCGACGACGTGGAAAGGCCGTGGGTGAAGGACGAGGAGGACGGGACATATTTGCACGTAGCCGTGAATCGTTCCAGGTCTGTTTGTTTCGATACCTTCGAACGTTTGTCTTAATTGTTTACCCGATTTGCCTTTTAACCCGCGCCACGACTCCGCCGCTGAACGAATGTTGTTCGGGTACGTGTATGTCGGCCGTTCGTCGGATTTCCGCTGCGGATTTGTTTGTCCGCAAAGTTTCGCCGCACTACATCACAGGCGGCTGCCACAGTCGCGCGATTCAGCTGTTGCGAAACCCTTCGTCCGCAACTTCGTAGACGCGATTCCACGCGGCAGGCGTTACACATGCCGCATCTGCACTTTCAGCACGGGACTAGACGTAGTCGCGGGTTCCTCAGGTGCATTGTCTTCCGGCTTTTTCTCGCGAGACGATCGTTTCAAGGTGTCATAATCGCGACATCTATTGTTCGTTGTAGTAGGGATATGTTTTGATTGGCAAATATACGCAATAAAGGATGTCGTTAATTGCAATATATTTTATTTACGAGCTAAAAAGACTTAGCTGGTAGCGATGGAGACTTAGCGATGCAGAAACTTAGCTGACTAATATTTTCTTAGGTCCTCGTACCTGCGCGAGAAGTACGGTTCTTCGCGTGTTTTAATAGCGTGACAACGAGAGAACTTGTTTAACAGTCGACGAAATTTGCTACTTACGCGTTGTCTGTTCGCGAGACATACAAATATGTCGACAGAGGGAAACGAATTAGGCTCCTTTCGAAATTGAACACCTGGAAATAATTTCAGTACCGAGCAAATAGGGCCTCAAACCAGTCATAATAACATTCGGGGCTGGGAGCAGTGTTCATTAGCTACTTGGAGGAAACCAGAACAAGGACAGTCGCATTTCTTCTTCCACTGACCTACCCTAAAAACACACCCTCGTTGCGAGTACCGACAAGACGTGACACCAGCTATCGTGAAAACGTGAAGGAACTAATAGGTATGCAGGGAATATGTCCTGATTGGCAAATATACGGAATAAAGGATGTCGTTAATTCCAATATATTTTATTTACGAGCTAAAGAGACTTAAGAGTAAAGGTACAAACTAAAAGATTAAACTAATTACGCAATCCACACTCGCACGTCAACTCTTTGAACTATCATCGTGTGACGACAGCCCACGATAAGTAAGGAAAGATAAGTAAGGAAGGCTCCAAGCTCCAACACGAATCAGCAGATGACTACAGTTCCAAGTTCCAAGACGCAGCCCTGTGACGACAGCTAATGCGAATCACCAACCGATGACCAAACCTCCAAACTCTACGATACAACCCCTTCCAAACCACCTAGCATAAGATAGCAAGAATATATATATATCCCGAAACCTAAATAAAGTCAGTTCTTCTCAAATTCTAAACACGTGTCACTTCTCTTGCGGTATACCTACTCTACGGATAGTATCTCGTATAGAGGCATAGTTATTCTTATTTTTCGCCTTTGCAAACTAGTCCCGTGACAACCGATTCGATTTTCTTTCAAACCTCGTATCGCTCTTTCACCAACAGGACTGTCCCAGGACAGCCCTTGCACCCTTATTTAAACCTTGCATTCTGTCTTCTTTCATACTCAAGCTTTCTTCCTCGATCACGCATTTCCCATGGCCTCGCTCTCGGTGGGCCACGTACTCTAAACATTCAGGTGCCTTTCGCTCTTCACTTGCATTCCATACAGTCATAAATATCTCTTTCATCCGATCCTTGCACGCGGTCACTCGTCCTTACACGTGCACTTCAGACATCGCTCTAAACATTCAATCCGAACCCTAGGTTACTGTCTATTGCCCGTCGCCAGCTAGACAGTCCCAAAGGCTTCTTTGCACTAACTCTCGCACTTACCATTCCCACATGTATGGCAATACTACACTAATCGCGACATCTGTTAAATATATTATGTACTTGTTCGACCTGGTCACGTGGTATATGGACGTATTATATTTATATCACATATTGAACAATTATAGACAAATGATATATATATTTATACCATAGATTGCGTAATATCACAGTCAAGAGCCTCACACTTATATCGATTCTAAAAGCAAGATCCACAATAGCTTTTGTATTACAATTGACAGGGTTTGACCGCAAATGAGTTTTCTTATTCAACCTCATTCGTATTCATACATATAAAATCAACATTCACACTAGTATCGTGCTGGGGTTGTTCGAATTATTCGAATATAAAATTGTGTGCTCCTAATAGGGATGGTTAGGTGATCGATTAGGTAGTTTCGTTGATTCTGTGATAGTTTCGAGCGAGGATGTGCAAGAGAGAAGGAAGAGAAATGGGATAGACCGATGGAACATTGGTGTAAGCATGGGGTAAATGTTCAGCTGCTAGTGCTAGTAGAAGGTAATTTATTTTATTACAATGTTAGGATTTATAGGACTAATATTACTTTATTACCTATATTAAGGTAATGCTAGTTGAGGTAATTTATTTTATCATTATGCTAGGATTTATGATCGAGAAAGTTACGGTTTTTAGGAAATGTAGAAATAGTTATTGTTTTAATTATTTTGCAAATTTAAGAATTTAATCGAGGCTAATTTGTTGCTTAGAGTTATCGTGCTTTAGAATTTTTATATTATGTTTCATATATTATAATAGGTTTTCAAGAGAAATTCATTTTTTTGTGGCTAGTCGGAGCGGAGCCAGTTATCCCCTTGTGGCGCTAGTTGTTCCCGCATTGGGGTAAGTGGTAAATGATCTACTGTACCTAACTTCTTTATTATCTTAATTTTTGAAGTATAAACGAGGAGATCTAAAGAAATCTAAGTGATCTGGGAGATCTAATGATTAATTATTTAATTAATACAAAATTGGTTATAGATTATTAGTGTATACGTTATCTGGTAGTTTAGAGAAGAGTCGAATGTGTATTTGGTTTGGACTTAAAAATTCTTACGAAGAAAATTTCAGGAAAGAATAATTTTATCGAGTATTCATGAGTGCTATAATTACTGGTAATACTCTCGTATACCTTTCTACGAGTAATTATCAAATGAATTTTAGTATAAACGTAATGAAAATGTCAACTTATGGTGATATTATTATAGCTGCTTCTCAAAAAGTCGAATTTTACTCGAATAATATTAGCTCACCACGATATTAGTCGAAAATGTTAATAAAATTAAAAATTCTTAAATCTATTCTTAAATTCTAAAATTCAAAAACCTGTACAAATTGAAATATTTACATAAGTATATACTTCCTTACCTTCTTAATCACCATTATTATTATTAACATTATTATTCGTGTATAATGTAACAGGTTGGCAAGTCTAGGATCGAGGAACGAATAAATCATAATATTTACTGAAATGTATTTTACGAAAGTAATTTTTTGTTTTATGACTGCGTATAATTTTGAGCTTTGCTTGTTTTTAATTGAATTTAAAATAAATTTTTAGTGAAATTCGAGTGAACTTTTGAATACGTTGCGATCGATAGAAGGTTGATTTTAAAGTTAATTACGGTTTTTTGTTATAATGTGAGATAAATTTCATAATTTATATATGTACTGGAACACATGGATGGACAGCAGAACATGCGGTCTTTCGTCCCTTATAGAGCACACAGTTTTAGTCTCTGCTCTAAATTGAAAATACTCCATCGATTCGCAAAGTAGATGTTAAAAATGCAGACCTTCGACTCAGAAATGATTCATTGGCCTTATTCCTCTGGCGGATGAACAGAGAAAATAGCGTGAACAGATAAAATAACATATGGCAAGAAAATTAGAACAGGCACGACACCTTCTTATTTCAGTTCTTATACTCCATATTTAATTAATAATATTATAATATATCATATTATAATTTAAAAAACGTGAAAACTAGCGTCTACTTATCTGTTATTAGTAACTTATTCTTTACAAATATATTTAACTATTTATAGCTAATACTGGTCGACACTTACAAGTACTTAAAAATTATTCATTATTGCAAAGTGATATGTGCTACTATATAAATAAATTTTTAAAGCACTATATAAATATAGGATAGAAATTAATATCGATATTACAAATAAATATTTATATACTCGATCCAATTTCAGTGTTTTAAATTACACATGTATTTTAAGGATAATTTCATTTATTCAGAGATAGAATTATAAGACCATAAAATAATTCTCTGATCTATCATTCTTCCACCGTAAATTTATTTTATAATAAAAATAAAATTAATAATTGAGCCAGGAATAATAAAATTAACGTGCAACTAAAATCAAACGAGCACCAATAAAATAATTCTCCACGAAATTGTATCCAAATAAAAGAAAATTTCATTGAAATATATTAAAGGAATACGAAAATAAAATATTACGGTCGCGTTAACTTGGATCGTTAAAAAAGATCGATATTCGGCAAGCAAGCCGTAAAAATCTGCAATTCGTCGCAATAAAACGAATCTCTTAAAATCCAATAAACGAAACCTAAAAGGCCCCTCTAAATCTTCAAAAAAAGGAGGTCGTTAAAACCGAAACAAACCGTCTCGAAAGTGAGCACATTAAAACACGCTCCACGCGGCAATTAATTACCCCGAAACTACGCGTGATTTGCAGCAGAGCGCCATTACTCAAACCAGCTTCCGCAGTCTCATTTGCCAACTAATACCATCGACTGGGATTACAATAACCCATTGTTAAAAGCCAGAAATAGTTGGTACTCGTTCAACCATCCCCGGCCGAATAAAACATCCCTCTTATTAAAACATAAATTCCAGACGAGCAGATCGAATACTCGGAGGAGCTTAAAGCAACGTTTTCCATAACCGAAACGCGGCAGATCGTCTCTAAACACGGCAGAGGGCCTCGGGGGTCCGTCCCCCCTGCCCCCTCGCGCTCCTGATAAAACACGCCACGCAAAATATTTCGCGTTCGAGAACAAACGAAATGCAAATGGGGGGTCGGGGCTGTGCGTCGCAGACGTTTGGCAACACTGTTTGGGTTTCGTCCGAGGGGTAGCTCTGGCAGTTGGTAGCCGAACCGGAGAGTATACGCGAGACAGACAAGGGCGGAAGAGAGACAACGGTGGGAGCGAGCGAACGAACGAGAGGGTGAGGAAAGGGAGATAGCCGAACGGGAGAAAGAGAGGTAAGCAACGTTGGGTCGTTGTACCACGTCCCGTCCGTCAACACCTCGCCGCCCCCGGCCAGGCGAAACTATAAAACACACGTGACACCCCTCACACTACTCGCTACCGCCCCTCTTTGGTGCACCACCGCGTTATACCGATCCAGACTGCTTGCCTACCAACGACAGCTAAAGTCCCACTGTTCCCTTTCTTCCCTGCCAACCATCCCGGTACTTGCTCGCTGGCAAGTCGGCAGTTCACAGGCATGTGCATGTGCAGCTGATTGGCCATGGCAAGGTATTCGGTCCCCACGGTTTTTCGAATCAGAGACAGGTCGACAAGTTCGAGTTTCTCACTGGGAATGGAGGGGGAGATTGACAAGGACGGAGTATAGTGGGATAATTAGCGTTTGTCAATTAGCACACACTTAGAACACTTTAGATTGTTGATACGCTTTATTCAAAATTGCGATGAGGAGAAACGGTATGTATCAGTAGCTTGGATGAGACTTAACTGTTGGGTCTAGACCACAAGAAGGTCCTGAAGAAGCAATGACTGCGGTGTCAGGGAAGACCCACGACGTGTTCCCAGATGTGAGAAGTAGGCTGATAGAGTCTAAGCCAGTATCACATCGTTGATTCCAACAGTGTTGGTACGTTTGTTGACACTTAATGGATTTGACATCGTGCTTGGATGTCGTGTAGCTGCAATATAGCTTCGCTGACATTAACGACATCAAATCCTCGGTTGTCAATGAGTACAGCCGTGTTGCTTGTACGTAGTACGGAGATTAAATATATGGATTCGAGTTATTTTTGTCCCGATATGTTGTCGATTCACAAGTTGTCATGACCTGGAAGTACCGTGCACAGATAAGATTGCTAATGGAAAGAACGTGGACCAGAGAGTGGTAGGTGTAATTGGTCTATTTTGCCTGACATAATCAGGTCTGAGAGATGGGTCACGTTTAGAAATGGATGAGGGAGTCTAACTAGGTATAACCAGCTCTGACATTTCCAAGATTCGGTTCGGGTAACAACGGACGCTAAAGTGGGTAAGACCTCGGACGCTAAAATATCTCTACTGTGTCCCCAAACCCTATCTCCTCATCCAATAACATCTCACACTCTCTTCCCGATTTGCTGGCGAGGAATACCCACTTGGAGTCTGCTATGTGTCTGCTAGTGCATTCGTCAGTAAGGATACCTAGCAGGCCAGTGTGATAGACACGGAGATGTCACTTACGAATTCATCAATTAACGCGGTTATAATTTTTAATGGAACAAGCGAGGGAAGAAAAGTGATAGGCTACGTTTCATCCCAGGTCTACTAGCGGACTGCTCAGTAAGGCTATCTAGCAAGCTCCTGTCATAGACGCAGGCATATCACTTTCAGGTCCACCAAATAACAAGGTATTCTAATTTTTAATGGAAAAACGAGACACGAAAAGAGGAAGGGTACGTTTCGTCCTAGGTCTGCTAGCGGATTCCTTAGTAAGGCTACCTAGCAGGCCCCTGTCATAGACACAGGAGTATCGCTTCAGGGTCCACCAAATAACAAGGTGTTCTAATTTTTAATGGAAGAATGTGAGAGGAAAAGAGGAAGGGTACGTTTCGTCGTGGACCTATTAGCAAATTCGTCAGTAAGGCTACCTAGCAGGCCCCTGTCATAGACGCAGGCATACCACTTTCAGGTCCACCAAATAACAAGGTATTCTAATTTTTAATGGAAAAACGAGACATGAAAAGAGGAAGGGTACGTTTCGTCCTAGGTCTGCTAGCGGATTCTTTAGTAAGGCTACCTAGCAGGCCCCTGTCATAGACACAGGAGTATCACTTCAGGGTCCACCAAATAACAAGGTGTTCTAATTTTTAATGGAAGAACAAGACACGAAAAGAGGAAGGGTACGTTTCGTCCTAGGTCTGCTAGCGGATTCCTTAGTAAGGCTACCTAGCAGGCCCCTGTCATAGACACAGGA
>NW_016908219.1:0-18396 GCF_001483705.2 Eufriesea mexicana | reverse complement strand
TCAGCAGGCAGTCCTAATTCGGCCGTAACAGGGACGTGCGCCTCTTTGTTCTCTTGCTGTTTCCACTCGATTTGTTTGCGCCAATACCAGCCCGCCCGCTTTTGCGTCTATGCTACCTTTTTTCAATTGCAAACCACCCTGGCGACATTATCGCGCCGATTGTTTATAATCTCGTTCACGGCCGAGTTTTCCAATTTTTCGTGCACGCGGGTGGAAATCGGATGAAGGAGAAATTAATTTTTTCCTTTCTTTGTAAGATGTAAGTTCTTCGTGATACATAAGAGGATATAGGAAGTTGTTTTCCCTGGTAAAGCGTATATGGAAAATTAATCAATTTTTAACGTCACGTTTGTGAAATATGGTGCACGATGGTGGAAGCTCGAACAGTGAAATGGCAGAACGAAAAATTAATTAATTAACCCTTTGAACTCGGCGATCTTTTCGTTACAGGGACATAGTAATTCGAAGACTTCCTGTTATAAAGTCGACGATATTTTCAAAACGGTAACTAAGAAATGCAAATTAATTGCAAGACAAGACTCGATATTCCACGCGTTGTTGGGCAATTTTAAATTCGAGATATTAATTAACAATGATCTCTAGAATTTGATTAAATAGTGACTGAGAGTCACCTCTCAAGGGTTAACACTCTTCTACAAGTTGGAAATCTATGTTTGGATTTGTATTGTCCAATTGGATTTTGCTGGTTCTGTTTCTAATATATACCTTATAATAGGACAGATTATTGTCTAGTTCTTTTATTTGTCTTTATTACTGCATGTGCTTTATACTGTAAGTCACAAAGCAGGTGATGGCAGCAATTTATAAAATTAATTAAAAATACGTGACGTGAAGGTAATGCTCACATGAGCATGCTGATTAATATAGTATATTAATAGTATAGAAAAAGAATATTTTATATCTCATGTAAAAAAGCATGGCATAAAATACAAACTCATGGTGTTATTATTAATTCGCGTGATAGTATATGTGGTAATTATTAATTAAAATTAATGTAAATATACTTGGATAGAAAAATGTATTGGACTAAAAATGTGATCAGAAAATCGATTTTCAATGCACGTTTCGATGCATCAGAAACTTCAGTAAACTGTTTCAGTAAAATTTGACAGTGAAAATAATATTGAAAACTTTTATCAATATTCACAATCAAACAGCCAAGCTACAATTTCTGTTGAATTAGAAGAAGCTGGGTAAAAATTAAAACGTGGACAAAATAAAAATCGCATAAGATGTTAACACTAGAGCTACAAACCCAGTGAAAATGACTGATCCCAGGATTTTCCTTTTTGCAATCACCGAAAACATACACCTGCTTTAAGAATAAAATTGGTATCAACTCACATTAAGAAAGAACTGTAATCAATATGTTCATTCATATCCATCGTATCGCTGAAATTACTATAATCTGTGGACGTTATAGTTAGGTAGCCATTAAAGATCGGTAATTCCAGCGTTAATAATGCATCTAGGTATAGAAACTTGAAGGGGAATATGTTAAAACATTCACAGATTTTTCGTATATTTTATATCGTTTATTGAACGTCTTTCTATTTTCTGAGGTTGGTACAACTAGGTCTTGAGAGAGAGAGTGTATCAAAGAGGATATAGGAAGGGAAACACGTGTGCAATAGTACTACTGAAGGAGCCAAAGATATATATATATTTCGTTACTGATTTATCATTTATTGTTTTGCTTGGATTTTTCTGCAGTTAGCTTTTCCTATAGGTGTAATGAATGGCGCTTGAATGGGTGAGCTGAGTGGAAAAGCACAGTATCCAAAGTAAAGAGTCTATCATAACCTCAAAAATTAAAGGTACAGAAAATATAATTTAACTCTTTGGGGCACGCTGGGACTAAAAGTGTCCTACCTTTTTGGTGCACCGCAATGCACGATGGGACATTCCTAGTCTCACCTCGAAATATTGCAGTAGGGTAACACTTGTCTTAATTTCTTACTCACTTTTGTGGCCTGTGACTATAGTCACCCATCGTGTGTAGATGGCGCCTCGTGGCCAGTGACTATGCTACTACTCACCCATAGTAGCGAAAGGGTTAATATAAAACCGTATTTTCAAACTGTACCAATATAAATAAACACCTAATTACCTCTAATATACTTTCCCAAAAATTGCAAACTTAGAAGAGAAAATAAAAATTATTCCTGGACTATTATACCCATAAAAATTTTATATCACGTAAGGATGCACCATCTATGTGATCATCCACACAGCAACTGTCTAGAACAACAAACTGAACCTTCCACTACCACGACAAAATTTCAAATTGACTTTCTATTTTAACGTCCCCTCGATTGACAGAATATCTGTCAAATCAGTCACAGGATCCAAGCTCAGCAGTCACCTAAACCTGAGCCCCAAGATACAGTCCAAGACTATAATACTCTCTTTAGAGATACGGATTCGTGCCGACTTGGGACGCACTATTATGCCGGAGGAACGATAGACGTTGTCGAATGATATTCGAGATCCCTGTGAAACTCGGAGCAGCTAGATATCGATGACAAATTGAAAAGCGAAAAAGCGCCGGGGAGGAAAAAAGGCAGAGAGCTATAGCTGTCCGCAGTCTGCTGACCAATGGTACATTAGATACTGGACATTCGTGATTTCCGTGGAGACCAATAGTCTCCGCGGTTGTTGACAAACGAACGAAGGCTAGGTCGAGACGTCGAATAGGATTTAGACGATCTCAGAATGGGATGGCCGAATGTGGGGGTCGGCATGAGCTAGGAGGAAGAGGCCACCGAGGAAATAACGTCGGCAGCCCGCCGAATGGCAAACGGTACATAGGAGAGCGCGGTAGCACAATCAGGCTTGATGCCAAACAGTTCTAGCCACTCCCAACCGGTTCCACCCGTGGGATTGGTTGGCAATTACAAGATGCGCGATAATCCGCAGACTTGGCAGCGGGCGCCACTTGCGTTAACCCACCAAGATTAACACTTACCTACACGTAACTCTTGGCTCCCCTTTGGCTGCTGCTGCTCCTTCTTCTTACTTTGTCGTCGCCAGCAGCCCCGCTTCCTGCCGATATCAATAACGAACTCCCTTCCATGACAACGTTATTTCCCTTCGCGATGAGCATCGTTCCGCGTGGACGTGAATCACCCCTCTGTTCGGGCTCGCTGGGATATAGTTGATACTTTTCTTGGGGAACCAACGATGGGTAGACGCGTCTTATTCAATTTTCCTACCAGCAGACTAGGGATGGCTCAGAGTGCTGCAATGTTGCTTTGCTGCGAGTGTTTCGGTATCGTCTGTCATGCTAGGTGGATTTATGCTCGGCTCTTTTGTCCTTCGTACTCCATCGCTGACGTTACGGTGGCAGGGATTGTGACTGAGATTAAAAATTATGTCGATGAAGATGGGAAATGGAGGAAGGTTAATGTGTACGCAAATTTGAAGATGTTTGGAGTTTTATCATTTTTAAGTTGAAGTTGTGTTTTGGAAAAATTCTTTTAACACTAGAACTACCGATCTTTAACGGGTACCTAACTATAACGTGCACAGGTTATAGTAATTTTAAGCGATATGATGAATATGCGTGAATATATTGATTACAGTTCTTTCTTAATATTTTATTTTTACCAATTTTATTCTTAAAGCAGGTGTACGTGTTCGGTGATTGCAAAAAGGAAAATTCTGGGACCAGTCATTTTGACTCGGTTGGTAGTTCTAGTGTTAATAGAGGAGTGTAATTAGAGGTACTGATCGACAGTCAGGAATTGTTAGTGTGTAATGGGTTAAGCATTTGTAGGTAAAGATATATAAAAGAATATTATTATTCAGCAAATAGCTGTACAGGGTATGCAGTTTGATCAGAAATGATGGAATTCTTTATGAGGAATTAAGAAAGTTGACAAAATATTTTTGCTAAAGTGATTTGGAACAGAGGATCTATTAGATGATCTATCATACGACATCTTTCCTTATGGTAAAATTATATTGGTTAATTCATAGATCAAATTGGTATCTACTGATTATTCATTACTATATAGCAGTAATAAAATGACATGGACTAGTGTACAAATCATAGCCAAATGAGTATCTTTTAATTATTTAATGGAGTACTCGGTACAGTCAACTATTGAAAATAACAAAATAAAATTATGCGATTAATAGCAATGATAAAAATAATAAAATTATATTTTATTACAACGTACTCAACATTTAACCTACTAAATAAAAATATTTTACAGGGAACTAATATTTTATTCTAAACAGTGTAGATTAATAATAATTTATTCCATGCCATAATTGTTTAATAGTAATTCGTATAAATATTTTTACTTAACCTTAACTGTGATTGAATTAACATATTTACACGTTTTATTTCGATATCTCGTTAGCAATTTCATTTTATTAGTAATCTATAGTGATATAATTATTAATAATTTCAAGGAGAAGATAATCTGTATTGGTATTGAGAGGATAGGATTCTCGGTAAACAATCGGGAATGATTTATAAAATATGTTACGCGAGGAACTGAAGTTTCATTGAATGCGAAGCGGCGGCGCTAGTGTCGGTGGCCCCTTAAGATTTATCTCCTAAAGAAATATGTTTCAGACTTTAAGCATAGTTTGGTGTAAAGAAAGGTATGAGACTACCTCCGAGCATTATCAGGTGCTATGTTGGAGGAGACACAGTCTCCCGTGGAAGAACTCTACGTAACTCAACGAGAGGGGAACTATCGGGGGATTAGAGTTACTCTGGCAAAAGTCCCTGAATCTTGTGGGCTGTGTTGGTCGACCCTTGGCCGCAAAAGTTAGATTTATGCTATAAAATCCTTAGAATTACTGAATTGACGATTTATATTCCTTTTTTGGCTTCAGTTCCCGTCTCTGGGGTTCGGTTAGGCTACACTGGTCGCAGAAATAAGCCTCCTTGCGGGCAACGTTCGAATTATCCTTGCTATTCGATTTAAGCCAATAGAAGACGATATTTTATGCGTTTAACGATCTTCATATAATATTGAAATTGATTAAAAATTTTTAAAAGAAGTTTCTAATTGTTTTAAAATAGCAGAAAGTTTATAAGGTTAGGTTAGGTAGCGTTAGTGTCGAGAACCATACGGTTCATAAAAATAAGTCTTTTCGTAAACTTCGAATTATTCTCGTCATAGAATTTAAAACTACAAAAGATAATATTAATGCAATCAACAATGGTCATATGACAATAGCCCCCTCATTTACGAAACATTAAAATTATTCTTGATATTCGATTTAACAAAGTAAAACCTAATGTTTAATTCAAATAACTAAACTAATTTAATTAATATTTATATTATTAATAATAAAAACTAAAGTGGAGTAACAGTTCAAAGAAGTTAGTTATTGGAACTCCCGAGTTAGGTTAAGTGGCGCTAGTGTCGCCACCTATACTGTACACAAAGTTCAGATTAACTTCATTAAATGTTCAAAACAAATATTCAATTATATTCAATAATTCAATACAAATAACAATATTCGTATCACACTAAAATATTTATTATTTATTATTATATATTAATTTTAAAAGAATATGAAGAAAAATATTTATTATTATGTATTAATTTAAGAAAAATATATTTATTGCATTCAAACACGATTATTTATTAAAGAAATGTACTATGACAGTTTCGAAATGGTGACAAAGGACTTACCAGTCAGATGAGCATACTGCAAACGAGGATCATAACCATTTAAATTATTTCTTGCCTAACCAATCGTGGCCAAGAACTTGCGCGATATACAGTCGCGAATGATCAGCATCTTAAAGCAGACGTAATTAGCTCTAATTGTAGACTTCCAGTTTCACTTAGCTACCGGTCTTTCGCATTAAACCTAATGGACGGTAGTGTATCGGATGTAATCCGCATTCAGTGACGTTACATTAGTGCTGTAACAGACAGGTCGTGGTTAAGCACCCATTCGACCGGAAACCAGATAGCAGATTGTCAGATGTAGCGCTATAAACTATCCCGAACATTTATAGAGAATCAATGTCTCGAAATTACTAAACGTGTTAATGCGCGTTATTATTTTACCCATTACGATTTCATATTCCATTGTGAATCAGTCACTCGTCCTACGATAAAATTCAATGGCGTATCAGGCGAAGATCATTGACACCGTGGCAGATAAATATATTTCTGTCATAAATTTGACAGTTTTTATTTTGTTATTACGACAGTTTATTTATTGAATTGTTGTTCAGATATTAGGTATAGTGTGAGAATAATGACTGTCTTGATATTAATATTGAAAGAGAAAGGAAATAAATAATAATATATATAGGTGTGGTTTTAATTAGGGAGTAATTTATTAAATAATTTTGCACTTTTAACATATCCAGAACTCGTTCTTTGTATAATGTACATACTCTGTGTTCCCTTCTCTCGTTTAGTATATCTTCTTATGTACTTGTAAACAATATTTATATTCCTTAAGCCTAGCCTACTTACATTGCTTTCATATCTCTGTCATTAAATATGTAAATAAATAATTATTACTTAAGCAAATAATTAAAAATTCAAGTATTTAACTAAAAAGAATATTACGAAATTTTCATTTGGAAAATGAAGGCATCAGAAATTATTTATTTTTATCAAAATTTGCGAATTAAAATATTTGATTTAAACAGAAGATTCTAAATTAAATAGCTCCCAATATGAAAATAAAAAGATCTCTCTACTAAAGAATCGAAGGATAACAGAAATTATTGTCTAACTAAATTTTTAAATATTTTTTCCATAACTCAAGAGTCAAAAATTTAATTTACTAAAAAAATTGTGAACTAAATTATTTCCAATATTAAAATTAAAGAATTATTATATTGTTAGAAATAAAATAGTACTCCATCTTTTAATATTCATTTTTAACTCACCAAATAAGAAATTTAATTCGACAAAATGATTCTGAACTGATACAACTCATGTGGAAAAATTTGTTGAACAATTTGCAGTAGTAAAAGCGCAAGAAAAATTCTAATACATCTAGAACCTATCCAATTAACTGCAAATTGGAATAAAATGTTTATCGCTTCGTAAAGCCTCTAACCATATCGTAAGGCCTAAATACTATGGAATGCGAGAGTCGCATAAAGCGCGTTAAAAATCGCATAAGCCTTCAGTGGTTCTTTCGAATGTCGTTTTACGAGCAGTAAAATTACCATTACGAATCGGCGTGTAACAATACGTGGCGACGTAACGATCTCTGGCAGACCGGATATTTTTCCTTCGCCACTAATCGTACGTTGCGAGGCCATAGGAAACGTTTAAAATCACCTACATGTGCAATACAAGCCTGGAGTAAATAACTACGCGAAACGTACATTTAAAACTCGACAAAGTCCGATTAACTATAAATTTCTAAACGATTTAGAAGTCAGCAAACCAACCTTTTCACAAATTGCGTTACACTATATTCAATTCCTTTATTATTAAAAAATGAACTGAAATATGAATTAAAATTAACCCTTAAATGTCTATTGGTTATAAAATAACTAAAGAAATATACTTGGTTTGCACAACGAAGTACAATAGCGAAATTTGAAACAGAATGGAAAGAATTGGCAGAACAAGGAATATGGCTGACAAAGAAAGCAAACTCGCTTGCGACATTGCGCAACGCGACGCTGGCGCCTCCCAGCGCGCAGAAGTTGAACTATCCTTCTTAAATTATATTAAACGCTAGTATTAACGATAGCTATATCATCTGGTTTAGTATTAAAACAGTATCGAAAAGGCGGGATATTTGATTTCAAATCTTATCATAAACTGCGTTACACTACACATAATTTAATTATTATTAAATAATGAACATAATTGTAAATTAGAATTGATACTCAAATATTCGTTGGTTATAAGATAGAGAACTGTCTTTGGTGTGCACAACGATGTTCCCACGGAGAGTTTCGGAACAAAGAGGTCTTAACGAAGCATGAAACACGAGTAACAAAGAAAGGGAACTCACTCGCGACACTACGCGACGCGACGCCAGCGCCTCCTGGCGCACGGAA
Organism: Eufriesea mexicana; assembly: GCF_001483705.2. NCBI lineage: Eukaryota > Metazoa > Arthropoda > Insecta > Hymenoptera > Apidae > Eufriesea > Eufriesea mexicana. The sequence goes on along the minus strand of NW_016908219.1, from coordinate 10,355 downwards.
GTTGAACTAACCCTCGTAAATTACGTTAAACGTTGACGGTAGCTGTACCATTCGAATTAATATCGAATTTAATATCGGAAAAGCGAAATATCCAGGCCGACGATTCGCGTCCTCCTACGCAGGCAGGCATCAATTTAAGTAGGGGACGAGACCGTCGAGCGGAAACTACGCACGCATCGCGAACCCTTACGCCCATGCCGCCACTTTCCCTTAATTTATGCGCATGCACACCTAATTAAAACGCGGGCACGAATGGTACTTGCTTCCGCGCACCTGCGTTATCATAACGGCTCGCGACAGTTTTCCGCCGTTTTACTCGGTTTCCAGTTTGTTCACGGCTCTGTCGACGCTATTCGTGCATGCTCGCGCCTCGGCTCCTTCACGAGTCGTTGTTGTCTTCCGCTCACAGCTACGGGGAAAAATTATGCTGAAATCGAGGAAAAATGGAATTAACAGGATGGATTATGGTGGAGAGTGATATTAGATATGGAAGGATAATTCTCAAGGGAGGGGTGGGAGAGGGGTGGGGGAGGGGGGTGTATGAGAATGGATAATTTTGAAATTCGTGAATATCTTGTGGAACAGCATGTAGTATAATTTAAGTACTTACGTATAGACCATAAATACTATTTACTCTAATTTTAGCTTAATACTTAACTTTTCTTAATGTAGGTTAATTTTGAGTTATAATTAATAATGGAAGAAATTTTATATGGAATTTAAGTCCAAAAAGAATTTAATAATTGTAATGTAAATAAATAAGTAGGTAATAATCTTAATTATAAGGATAGTATAGAAATTCATTAATTATTTTAAATTAATATCTTTTAAACAATTTATCTTTATTAAGGAAATAATAGCTTTACTTAAATGAATTAAAATGATGAATCATGTGACTGTAACATCGTATATCATATCTTCCATGATATTTATACCTTTTGAAATTATTAGGATATCCATCCCATAAAATATCATGTACATAAACTATTTAAAAATTTTAAACAGTTTTTTAATTTTTCGTATAATCATTCTTAAAATTTTTTAACTTTTAATATAAATTTGTTTAACTATGTAATATATAATGTATATATAGTTTTTGAAGTTATGACAGTATTTCATAAAATATCAGGTAGCTATGTTATTTCAAAATTACTCTAAATTTTAATTTTCGGATTGAAAAAGATTTGTCTGGGTAGATAAAAATATTAGGAGAAACCAGTACATACATTTTTCGTGATATTTATATTTAAATGTCAGACAGCAGCTACCTCGATGAAACATCCGCGATTCATAGAGAACTGTCTGCTACAGTGACAATTCCTGCACAGCTTTAAGCACACTAGGTCACTTTTATTGTCCCGAGTGAATATTTTTCTTTAGTACATCGTAAAAGTTAATTGCCTATAAACAGAGGAAACACGAAAATAGCGAATGAATTTCTTCCATCATATTTTGCATAGTTTTACAACTTACTGGGAATATCAAGGTGACAACAGGCGTGAAGATGAAAAATTAAAAAGTTTAATTTGCTCGTGTCATAAAACAGCTCTATGACTGTGCAAGATGAGAATGAATTTCACATCCTGAACGGGACAAATCGAGTTTATGCCATCTCCCTTCGTAAACTCGATCCGTTTAAAGTATCACTCTCTTTCTTATAAAGATGACTTGATTCTCGCATTCCCAAACTATAAAATATTACTAGACTTTTTGAAATTTCGACGAGGAATTAACAGTAAAACAAATGTACCGATAGAGTTTATGCATCGTATAATTTCTTCGCATGATTCAAAAAATTCGGTGTTGATTTTTCATTGAGGAACCTTGCCTCAAACGAATATTGTTGAAATGTCTTAGGATTAATATGTAATAATACCAGTTATTTGATGTTCTGACTTTAAAAAATATAATGACTTATTTCTATTTCCTGTTTAATTAATCATTAAGTTATTTATTAATTTAATTGTTATATTTGTTGAACTAATTATTAAAATATAAATCTCAAACCTTATATGGCGTCAGTGTAGCTTTACTCAGTGCACACTGCGGATAGATGGCGCAGTCGTAGATAGACGACAGATGGCGCAAACGTCACCGTACACAAGATGGCGGCTCTCTGAAAATCGGTGATACATTCATCTTGAAACCTTAATATTTCAATAACGATTCGTTCTAAAGCCTCGAGAAATATAATTTTGAAAACGATTCGAAATTAACTATAAGAAACTGGAATATAAAGTATATCCTGTTAATACCGTGTCACATGAAATTTTCAAGGTTATCGCGCTATAAATCGGCCAATTATACATCGACACATGACGTAAAACAAATACCACTTATCAGTATTGTGAGCTATAACAAAAATACCCTGACAAGGGTATAATGGCGGTACCACAGTGTTGAGTTTTTCTGATTTACTTTTATTAACTACAGTTACTTTACACGCGAACTAGATTAAAATAAGGTTACAATGTAAATACGAATACGTTCGAATTGCACGCGAAGAAAGCACGAACTCCTCCTTTTATATATTCAGGGTCCTCTGAATCATAAACACGGGCCCAAACGAGTATCCAATTCATTCATCAATTCCTTCCTTTCGACACCTAGTCATCACGAGTCATTTTGCTTATTTTTCACACTATCTTATCATTAAATTGGAAAATTTTGGCGGCATGAAATTGAATTGGGTTGAAAGAACTCCATAAGATATTGACTCACTGTACTCAACGTCATATTTCAATAATTCGCCTACTTATCCTTGAACAGGGTTGTAATGGCGGTACTATAGTCCCCACGAACTAAAAATTGCAGAGTCCATGTATATTTTTCAGGATATTTCCGGGTTGCCTAACAAAAAAGACACAGTGTAGAGGAGAGATTGGCGAAAGCAGCGTTGCGTAGGTTCTCATACGAGAATGGTACCTCCTGAACGAAACGGAAGATCGCGTGAAGTTTCGCCAGCGTGGTGGAAGACAGCATTAACCGAAGATAGAGCACGTGCGATGTACTAACGAGATACAGTCATTAAACGTATTTACTCTAGGAGCGTGGTGGTGCCCCGGGGGTGGTTCTAATGGGCAAAAATTCAATATATCTCCACGCGATAGAACACGGCTCGTCGACACTGTTAAACGGTCCTCCACCCATATAACGCTTCACCACTTATTACCGGCAGACGAACGAGAGGAAGAATAAGATCGGACAGCCAGATATTATATAAGTTTTATAACCTGACGGAGTACTCATCACGCTTCCAACGCCCTCCTCGTTTCATGCATCGGGGGATTGTCAGTGTTTTTAATAGTAACAGCTATTGACAGTGTCTCTCTTCGCTCGGGCTTCTGCCGTGGGTTCACGCGATCCGTGGATAGTTTATAGTAGTAATTTATAGTACTTTATAGTAGTATATAGTATAGTATATGGTAAGTATATAGTAGTATAGTACCCTTCGTTCAGGCTTCTGCCGTGGGTTGACTCGATGCGTGGATACTCTATAGTAGTAATTTATAGTACTTTATAGTAATATACAGTACAGTATGTGGTAAGTATACAGTAGTATAGTAGTATAGTACTCCTCGTTCAGTCTTCTGCCGCGAGTTCACGCGATCCGTGGATAGTGTATAGTAGTAATTTATAATACTTCATGGCAGTATAAGTGTATGGTAATATATAGTACAGTATATAGTAAGTATATAGTAGTATATTAGTATAGTACTCTCCGCTCAGGCTTCTGTCATGAGTTCTCGCGATCCGTGGATACCCTATAGTAGCAATTTATAGTACTTTATAGCAGTATAAGTGTATAGTACTAAGTAAATGTATAGAAGTATATAGTACAGTATATAGTGAGTATATAGTAGTATAGCAGTACAGTGCAGTACTCTTGGCTCAGGCTTCTGTCATGAGTTCCCGCGATCCGTGGATACTCTATAGTATAATTTATAGTATTATCTTTACTATATTTATTAATTTCGGTCCCACAGGCCAAGGAATGGACTTGGTTCATAATTATCCGTGTTCTCTCTTTTTCTTCCACGCCATTTGTCTCTATTGTAATGTCTAAACGTTTGTACATTCTTTACCCATTGCTGCTTTTCTTCTCTCTACACTTTTCAGCCATTTTACTATCCCCTCGTTCTCTCTACCCTCTACTATTTATTCTAAGTTGTAAGCACATCTATCAATCTTTTCGCAGTCGTCTGTTAAATTTTTAGCGTTTCGTATTGTCTCTTACATAATTTGCATCTCAACCAGTATCTGTTGTATTCCACTATATTACTGCATCTTACCCTCGCTATAACTCTTTTGAATACTTTGGATTGCTTAAATTAATTTATGGTACTTTATAGTAGTATAAGTATATAGTAGTAAGTGTATAATAGTATATAGTATTTTATAGATACTGTATAGTAGTAATTTAACGAGTGATTTGGAGTTGCTATTGATAGTGGTAAACGTTTATTTGGAATAGGTTAGTTTTGGAATAGGTGTTTGCGAAGAACTAGGTCCTTTATTTCTCGAGGTGGGCTGCCATTTGATTGTTAATCTTTTATAATCTTATTTTAAATTAAAAATTCCATAGGTCTCTCATCGATATCGCAATTTCATGAAATAAATATATATTTATAATGACTTTGAAAACTTCGAAATACGATATTGGTGGACAACTTCCTGTCATATCGATTATTAAAGAGCGAAGTTTCTAACTTCAAATGTCTACAACAATACAGTTTTCGACACTCTAAAATTCTAGGGAGAAACTTGAAAGTTAGATACACATATGTTCTCCTAGAATTTGAAATTTGAAATTTGTTCAATATTAGTTTACTTCATTACAAGGGTGCTTGAATATTTTATTAACATACCGTCGTACAAACCCAAAGTGATTTACTCGTAATAATTATAATTCCTTATAATAAGCACACGAAATTGTGGTTATATATTGTAATATCGTTATTAAAATAATTATTGATGTTTATATCGATATTTATGTCGAAACGTGGCGTAAACAAGATTAAAGTTTATTAACGAAATTGCAGGCTAAATAGGGTAATATACTTCATTTCAGAATTTGATGATATAATAATGTAATAATAGTTAATAATATAATACCATTATAGTATGTAATATTAGAAAAACATTCTATTCGTAGAATATTATACTTGACTCCCAAAATGAAATTGCACTATATCTCCAATTGCTGAGCAGAAAATATAAAAATTCTCAAACTATTAATTCCGAAATTCTGAAACTATTAAAGATCTAAAAAACTAGCAAATTCCTAATTCTTCCTAACCTAAACTTTTTCTAACCTAAAATTAGCGAATTCCTGATTCCTAACCTAAAATTAGCAAATTCCTAATTCTTAACCTTAATTTTTCCTAACCTCAAATTAGCGAATTCCTGATTCCTAACCTAAAATTATCAAATTCCTAATTCCTAACCTAAATTCCAAGTAAAAAGGTCGCTATCCTAACCATCTGTAAACAACACGAAATTATCATTTCTTCTTACAATAAATCCCGCAGAAATCACTGTCAAATAACATCACCTCTCTCACGGCCGAAATGCTAAGAGAATCGATGAGAATCGTTCGACTATAAAGATCTTATTACTTTAATATTAGAGATATTCAAACCCCGGGACTTTCGTTCAATACGACGCTCGATTACATTTCTCGCTCTCTTGGAGATTAATAGGACTATGATTTAATGGTTCGCTATCCTGTTAAATCCCCCCACCCAGTTGCAAATTCCATTTTGAACGATTCCGTTCCACCGGTTCAGGTTTCCGCCAAGATTCGCGCTATCGTAAAATAAAGGAAACACTGCCGTTCCTCGGTCGTTCTCGTCGTTAGCCTGCGCGGTGAGTCGTCGAGGTACGAAAGAAATTTATTCCCGTCCAACGAAGGAAAAGGAGGAATAAAAAGGAGAGAAGAGAAAAAGGGAAGAAAAGGAAAGGAAAAATGAAAGAAAAAGGGAAAAAAAGAAAGGAAAAATGAAAGAAGAAGGGGGAAAAGAAAATTCATCGTGGAGCAACGCGTCACAATCGTATCGACGGTTTCTAAAGCGTCGAAACTTCTCACGGACTGCACGGTAATAAAATAATTTTATCGATTCCCTGCAACTTTTCCCTATAACTCGACTAGCCACCACCCCCAAGCCCCGGTTGTCCGTCCGCGCTATAAACACGGCGAAGAAGCATAACGCGAGTGTGCCGCGGCGTGCACACACTCGTGGTGCCCGTTTCACTTTCTTCCCACCCCCTGGATGCTTCCGTTTACTCTACTTTTCACAACGGCGGAGCGTGCACGTAACTATGGGCCAGTAATTTGCGAAAGTACGAACGTCTGCTCGGCGGAAAGGCGACTCGGCTGGATATAAGAGCGCGGGACTTGTTGCTGGTTCGAAGCGGTAGCTCGGAGTGCCGCAATATACCCGAGGAATTCGATGGTTTATTGGCTTTCCTTGGACGTGGTGGAACAACGAACGGAAGCGTGCAAGGAGAAAGCGAGACGGAATAATCGAGCAGAGGGGTTAGGGAAGACGGACGAACGAGGATCGAGCAGAAAGGAACAAAGAGGGTGAAACGAAGGATGCGGAGCTGGTGACTATAGACTGCCGTGGAGGCTTGTTTATGGCAGTGCCGATGCGCGCCATCTGTTCAAAAGAACTTGTTGTTCTAAATGTGTACCAGCCACCGTCGCTGACTCCACGTGTACGGGCCAGTTGCCACGATGGGATTCAACATTCTGTCGCGTTTCATTTTCATACTGGGCGAAGGCTTTTTGTCGGTGATTGGTAGTCTGTTGGATTCAGGTGGATTTTTCATTGGATTTGGTTTATGATGGGATTATGGGAGGTCCGTACCTATCGCTTTAGAGAGAAGGCACTTGGTAAAACAGAGTATGTTTTCAGGAAAAGTTGAGATCGTGCAAATCTAGGTGACAGGTTCACGTAGGAAACACTTGGATCTTTATTGGTCTGATGTGTGCGGATCAGTTGTCACGATGAGATTCAACATTCTGTCAAGTTTCGTTTAAATATTAGGCTCAGGGTCTTTGTCGTTAGTTGGTAGTCTGTTGGATCCAGGTGGACTTTTCATTGGATTTGGTCTGTGATGGGATTATGAGAGGTCCATGTCGCTTTAGAAGGTAGACACGTGGTGAAACAGAGTGTGATTTTGGGAGAGGTTGTGATCGTGCAAGTCTAAGTGACCTATTCACTTGGAAGAATCTTCATTGACTGGTGTCTACGAATCAGTTGTCAGGATGAGTATTGATAACTATGTCGCGCTTCATTTTCATAGTATTGGAATTTTGATGATAAAGTAATACAGGGCAGCGTTTATTTATGTAAATCACGCATTCAACCATTATAAGGAGATCTATACACTGAAAATGACGTGTCATTTTGTGGTTGATTGATAGTCTATTAGATTTAGGTAGATTTTTTATTGGATCTGATTTGTGATGAGATTATGAAAAGTCCGTATCGCTTTAGAGAGAAAACATTTCATGAAACAGCGTATGCTTTTGGGAAAAATTATGATCATGCAAGTCTAGGTAACCTGTTCGCATGGGAAACCCTTGGAAGGATCTTCACCGGTCTGACGTGTGTCAATTATTTGACAAAATGGATATTGACGATTCTGTCGCATTTCCTCTTCGTAGTATTGGAATTTAAATGGTAAAATAACGCAGGGCAGCGTTTATTTATGTAAATCATATGTTTAATCGCTATAAGGAGGTCTATAGGTCTGATCTGAAGAGGACTGACGTGTCTTGTAGCCTACTGATTAGTACACACGAGAGTGAGCTGTGACAAAAGACTAACGTCGAGTGAACAATACAGGCCCTTACAGATCGACGACGTTGCTTTCTTTATTCTTCATCATATAAATTATGGACACAGGATTCTTATAGTTAGTTGGTAGTCTATTAGATTCACGAATTGGTTTATGCTAAAATTGTGAGAGCATAGTGTCGCTCTCACTGAAAGAAGACACTTGGTGCAACAGGGTATATTTTTAGGATAAGTTGTAATCATGCAAGTCTAGGTAACCTGTGTACACAATAAATATTTGGAAAAATATTAACTGATCCGAAGTGTAAGAATCAGTTGCCAATATGGGATTGACAATTTTGTGACATTTCTTTCCCATAAATTTTTAGATAAGGGTTCTTGTGATTGGTTGGTAGTCCGATAGATCAAGTTCAATCATTGTTTGAATTTTATTTGGGTGGGATTGTGCGAGGACAGTAATGCTTTTTAGAAAAGGCACTTGATGAAACAGAGAACTTTTTTGGAAGGAGTTACGATTGTACATAAAATTTTCATTGATCTGTCATGTGCGGATCAGTTGTCAAGATGAAATTGACGATGTTGTCTCGATATATTTTCACAGAATATAAACTCAGGGTTTTTGCGATTGGTTGGTAGTCTGTCAGATCTAAGTGAATCTTTGATTGGATTTTATTTGAGTGGGATTGTGCGAAGACAGTGTCGCTTTTGAGAGGATTTCGATGGATTAGAGTAAATTTTCAGGAAGCCTTGGGATTGCAGGACTCAAGATGACACTTTCCGTAGGAAACTCTCGTAGAAGTTGATTTGAACAGTTTTGGATTGGTTTGAGGAGACATTTGATGGGATAGTCTTCGTTGATCTAACGAGTGAGAGGACATAGACGTAATAAATTAAGTTTCTGATAAGATCTCGTGCTTACGAAATACTCTTAATGTTTCAAAATCCTTTTGTAGGGTGAATTTTGAAGGTATAAAATTATATTGGAATAAATTTGATCTAAAGTATCTGGAAACCCTGAACGAGTAAAGAATTCAGATCAACTTAAATTTTAATACAGCATGACAAATGACATTAAATTCCTGAATGTCTTTCTGATAAGATTATTTCGCAATTATATGTTCATTTAATATTCACCAAGAACCGAAATAAGTAAAATCCCAGAATATCTTAAAACCCTGGATGAATTGCGAATTTAATACAATATAAAATTTAATTACAATCCCTACTTTAACTTATACTCGTTATTTTTAAACAAAGAAATATTGAACAAAATTTACGACGCTCACGATTCTCTCCTGTTTTTATAAATCTCTCCTCCAATTATTCGCCGTTTCAGAAATACTGAAATAATCCGGTTAGTAAAATACGTGCAAATGCAAAATCAATATTTCAATGCAGGAAATAGCTATTTCCTGCTAAAATATTTATATACATAAGATAGCTATTTTGATGTAGAAAACGTCGATATTGAAATAAAAATATGACGAATTAAAAATAAAACACGAAAATACGAGCATTAAAAATGCTGTATAATCAGGTTCAAGAATAATCCTGAATCTGCCCCGCACGTACCAAGCAGGCCATGTCAATCGGTAATTAGAAACACGGAATCCACGAGAAATCTTGGGAGACCTTAGGAATACCGATTTAAAGAGTCTCTCCCTATCCCTCTTCTCCTGAAATCCCTCGAATCCTCCAGCATGGGGTCACGAAATTGGCAACGGGCGAGTAATCGTCCCTACGGAAGCCGTACAAGTAATTAAGCGTGTTAAGTCATCGAGTAACAGCGTTTCGTTCCCAGCAAGATACACAAGATTCACGGATAGTGTTTAGGCTACGATCATTAATCTGCAATGTATCCGATATTCGTAATTCTTCACACTCGTAACACTAAAAATGCATCACTCGAAGCAGAGTGATGACCTAAAGACTGACGCGAGATCCCCTAATTCCAATTGTCCGTTTGAACAATTAACCCTTTGCACTCTCAGTCGCCATTTAATCAGATTCCAAAGATCGAAGTTAATTAATATATCAAATTTAAAATTACCTAACGATGTGTGGAATGTCGAAGAAAAATAATTCTACGTCTCAATTTGCATATGATTTCTCATTTACCATTTTAAAAATATCGTCTACTCTATGACAGAAAGTCTTCGAATTACTATTTTTCTGTAACGAAAAAGTCGTCGAGTGCAAAGGGTTAATATTGCACGACGTATGACATGTCCTGAAGTCCTTATCGATTTGACGAATCGAAACTTTCTACGTGCCAATTTCCTTGATAATAATTTGCATACGGATCAGTCACTCCATTTTTCATGTAGACCTTACTTGGTAAAACAGAGTATGTTTTCAGGAAAAGTTGAGATCGTGCAAATCTAGGTGACAGGTTCACGTAGGAAACACTGGGATCTTTATTGGTCTGATGTGTGCGAATCAGTTGTCACGATGAGATTCAACATTCTGTCAAGTTTCGTTTAGATATTAGGCTCAGGGTCTTTGTCGTTAGTTGGTAGTCTGTTGGATCCAGGTGGACTTTTCATT
>NW_016908218.1:567798-607482 GCF_001483705.2 Eufriesea mexicana | reverse complement strand
CGTAACCAAACCTGTCGTATCCTAACCTAACCAAACGTAGAATAAGTAAACCTTAAGAGACAATATCACTATTACTGGCATCCACAGTGAAGGGAAGGCTGTATTAGAGCATCATAGAGCGCAGGAACCAATCGAAAAACAGTGTATAGCACTAAAGTCAAAGCTACCATAGCCAAACATTACCTAACAGAAAGTAACCAGGTGTAACCTAACTAAACCTAGCGTGTCGCGACAACAATTGCTGGCCTCCCCAGAGGCAAGCAGAACATATTAGGGCAAAATATAGCGCAGAAATCCATACAACCGCAGCGTATAGCAGAAAAGTCACAGCCATCCAGACATAACCCAAGACAACATAACCTAAGGTACCGTAGAATAACTCAACATAACATGCCGCCACCACTACTGCTCCTATCCGCAGAGCCAAGCAGAGGATACTATTGCACATTAGAGTACAGAAATTGGCCGCATTGCAGTGTAAAGCGGAAAGGTCAAGGTTACCGCGACCACTATTGCAGGACTCCCCTGGGACAAACAGAATATGGTAGAGCAGAGTAGAACGTAGGAAGCCTCCAAATAGCAGTGTATGGCGCCAAAGTATATCATGTCCGGACGTAATCTGACACAACCTAACATAACCAAGCGCAGAATAACCAAAAATGGCGATGCGAGACCACTATTGCTGGCCTCACCAGAGCCAAGCAGAATATATTAAATCACAGTAGATCTCAGAAATCCACCGAAAAAAGTGTATAGCACTAAAGCCGAACCTATCGTAACCAAATATAGCCTAACCGAAAGTAACCAAGCGTAACCTAATTAAACCTAACGCACCACGACAACCATTGCTGGCCTCCAGATAGCCAAGCAGAACATATGAGAGGGGAGTAGAGTGCAGAAATTCGTAGGATCGCAGTGCATAGCGCAGTAGTCGCAGCCATCGTTTCCTAACACAACCAAGCGTAAATAACTCTGCGAAGCATCACTCAGCCTAACGTGCCGAAACCTCTACTGCTGGACTCTTCATAGCCAAGCAGAATATACTAGCGCAGAGTAGACGCAGAAATCCATCGAATATTAGAGTTTAGCACAATGGTCGAAGCCATCCGAACCAAATTTTACCTTACCTAACCTAACAAAACGCAACCTACCTCAATCAAACGGGCCACGAAAGCTATTGCTGGCCTCCCCTGAACCGAGCAGTGGCTTGTGGAGCAACCTACAGAGCAGAAGTCCACCGAATAGCAGTGTACAGCACAAAAGTCAAAGCAGTTCTGTCCGAAAACCAACCAAACGTAACATAACCAAGCGTAACCCAACACAAACTAACGTGCCGTGAAGACCACTGCTGGCCTCCGTAGAGCCAAGCAGAGTATACTAGCGCACAGTAGAGAGCAGAAATCATCCGCGTTGCTCTTCATATAACAAAAGTCAGCGATACCCTGACAAAACAGAACCTACCAAAGCATACGCAAGCGTAACACAACTCAACCTAACTTACCGCGACTCCTATTGGTGGAGCACACATAGACAAGCAGATCATGATAGAGCACAGTAGAGTGCGGAAGTCCACAGAATAACAGTGTTGAGCATAAGAGACAGACATATCGAAACTTAACCTAACGTAACCAAACGTAACCTAACTCAACCTAAAGCGTCGCTACCAGTACTGCCGGCCTCCACAGTGCCAAGCAGGGCACAATAGGTTAGTGTAGAGCGATGGAATCCACATAATCGCAGTGTGTAGCAGAAAAGTCAAGGCTATCCAAACCTGACCCACGCTAAAGTAACATAACCAAACGTAGCCCAACTGAAACAAAAGCGCCGCAACTACTGTTTCTGGACTCCGCAGAGCCAAGCGGAATATACTAGAGCACAGTAAAGCGCATGTATCTGCCGCATTGCAGTGTAAAGCACAAAAGACATGGATATCCTGAGCTAACCAAACGTAACCTAAACTAATCCAAGGTGGCATATCTCATCATGACGGGACGAGATCACATTGCCTGGCCTTCCCAGAGCAAAGCTGAACGTGCCAAAGTATATCATGTCCGGACGTAATCTGACACAACCTAACATAACCAAGCGCAGAATAACCAAAAATGGCGATGCGAGACCACTATTGCTGGCCTCACCAGAGCCAAGCAGAATATATTAAATCACAGTAGATCTCAGAAATCCACCGAAAAAAGTGTATAGCACTAAAGCCGAACCTATCGTAACCAAATATAGCCTAACCGAAAGTAACCAAGCGTAACCTAATTAAACCTAACGCACCACGACAACCATTGCTGGCCTCCAGATAGCCAAGCAGAACATATGAGAGGGGAGTAGAGTGCAGAAATTCGTAGGATCGCAGTGCATAGCGCAGTAGTCGCAGCCATCGTTTCCTAACACAACCAAGCGTAAATAACTCTGCGAAGCATCACTCAGCCTAACGTGCCGAAACCTCTACTGCTGGACTCTTCATAGCCAAGCAGAATATACTAGCGCAGAGTAGACGCAGAAATCCATCGAATATTAGAGTTTAGCACAATGGTCGAAGCCATCCGAACCAAATTTTACCTTACCTAACCTAACAAAACGCAACCTACCTCAATCAAACGGGCCACGAAAGCTATTGCTGGCCTCCCCTGAACCGAGCAGTGGCTTGTGGAGCAACCTACAGAGCAGAAGTCCACCGAATAGCAGTGTACAGCACAAAAGTCAAAGCAGTTCTGTCCGAAAACCAACCAAACGTAACATAACCAAGCGTAACCCAACACAAACTAACGTGCCGTGAAGACCACTGCTGGCCTCCGTAGAGCCAAGCAGAGTATACTAGCGCACAGTAGAGAGCAGAAATCATCCGCGTTGCTCTTCATATAACAAAAGTCAGCGATACCCTGACAAAACAGAACCTACCAAAGCATACGCAAGCGTAACACAACTCAACCTAACTTACCGCGACTCCTATTGGTGGAGCACACATAGACAAGCAGATCATGATAGAGCACAGTAGAGTGCGGAAGTCCACAGAATAACAGTGTTGAGCATAAGAGACAGACATATCGAAACTTAACCTAACGTAACCAAACGTAACCTAACTCAACCTAAAGCGTCGCTACCAGTACTGCCGGCCTCCACAGTGCCAAGCAGGGCACAATAGGTTAGTGTAGAGCGATTAACCAAAACATAGCCTATCTCAAGGGAACGTGCAGAGGCTATTATCCAAAATCCACCCAATGCCAGTATATAGCGCAAACGTCGTAGCCTACCCAACCAAACTCAACCTGTCCTGACCTAACCAAACATAGCCTAACTCAACATAACGTGCCACGACCACTATAGCTGGCCTCCCCGGAGGCGAGCAGAGTATATTACAGCACAGTAGAAAGCTGAAATCCGCCGAATATCAGTGTAGAGCGCAAAAGTAGAAGCTATCCCCTCCAGCCCTAGCCAAAATTAACATAACCAACCGTAAAATAATACACCGTAACGTGCCGAGATCGCCATTGCTGGCCTCGTCGGAGACAAGCAGAGCACATTAGAGCTCGTTACAGCGAAGAAATCCACCGAAAAGCAGTGAATATCTCCAAAGCCGTGGTAGGCTATACTAACCTAGCCAAACGTAACATATCTGAACGTCGCCGAACACAGACCAATATAGCGCGACAACTATTGCTGGCCCCCACAGAGAAATGCAGAACATATTACAGCGCAGTTGATAGTAGAAATCCAGCGAATAGCAGCGCATAGCACCAATGTCAAAGCAATCCTGTGCAAACGTAGCCAAACGTAGAATGACGAAATGTATCCATACATAACATGACGTGCAATGGCCACTATAAATGGCCTCATGATAGCAAAGCGGAGTGTGATGGTGCACTGCAGAGTGCAGTAGTCCATAGTACAGCTGTGAGTAGCACAAAATTCCAAACCATCCCAACCTAAACCAACGTATCCTAACCTAACCAAACGCAACCTGTCTCAACCTAACGTGACGCAACCACTATTGATGTCCTCCCCAGAGCCAAGCTGAACATATTACGGGAGAGGATAGCAGATGATTCAACAGAATCTGAGTGTATAGCAATAAAAATAAAGCTAACCAATCCTATCCCAAACAAATGTAACCTAACCAAACGAAGCACTACGCAATGTAACGAGACGCGAACACTATTGCTCGATACGAGAGGGCTAAGCAGAATAATGTAGAGCGCAGTATAGCGCAGAAGTCCACCGAATGACAGCGTATACCACGAAAGTCAAGGCTATCATAGATAACACAAGCAAACATTGTATAAGCAAACGCAGCCTAAAACAATCTAACGTGCCGAGGACAGTATCAATGGCCACCACAGAGTCGAGCAGAGTATAGTAGAGCAATCTGTTGCGTAGGAATACAATGAATAGCAATGTACGCAAAAAAGTCAAAGATTTTCTGAACAAACCTAACCCAACGTAACCTAACCAAACGTAACACAACAGAAACTTATGTCCCGCGGCCACTACTGGTGGCGCCCCAGAGCAAAGCAGAATATGATAGAGCACAGTAGAACGCAGAGGTCCATACAATAGCAGTGTCGAGTACAAAAGTCAAAGCCATCCAGACCAAACCAAAATAACCTAACATAACCAAACGGAATCTAACACAACCTAACCTGAAGCGACCAATATAGCTGGCCTCCAAGTAGCCTGGTGGTGCGTAATGGAGGCTAGTGGAGCGCAGATATCCATAGAATCGCAGTGCATAGCAGAAATGACGAAGCTACCCAAACCTAACCATAGCTAACGTAACATAGCCGAACGTCGCATATCTAAAGCAATCTTGGCGAGATCATTATTTCTGTCCCCCGTGAGCCAAGCGGAACATACTAGAGCACAGTAGAGCGCAGAAATCCACCGCATTTCATTATGCAGTACAAAAGTCGAAGACATTCTATCCCAGACCAAACGAACCTAACAAAACATAACGCTCCGTGGCCACTATTTCTGGGCTCCACGCAGCAAGGCACAGCATATTAGTCAGAGAACGAAAGTCGAAGTAGCCTATCTTCATCTTGCCAAACGCAACAGATCCAAATGCAACCTAGCTGAACCTAACATGACGAGACAGTCATTGCTGGCACCCAAAGAGAAGAGCGGAAGGTGTTAGAGCAGAGTAGAGCGCAGACATCCACCGCATTGCAGTGCAAGTACAAAAGTGAATGCTACGTTAACCTATCCAGACCTTACCTACCCTAGGCAAAAGAAGAGTAACTCAACATAACGTGATGAAGCAAATATTGCTGGACTCCCCAGTGCCAATCAGAACATATTAGAGCGCAGCAGAAAGCAGAAATCTGTCGAAGAGCAATGTATTGCACAACAGTCATGGCTACAGTATCCTAACCTAATCGAACGTATCCTACCTCATACTATTGTGCCGAGGGCACTACAGCTGCTCTCCCCAGAGCCAAACAGAATGTACTAGATTACAGCAGAACGCAGAAATCCACGGCATTGCAGTATAAAGCACAAAAGTTAGATACCCTGACCTAACCGGACATCACCTGCCCTATCCAAAAGTAGTGTAACAAAGCATAACGTGATTTGGCATACGTTGCTGGACCCCACAGAGCCAAGCAGAACATATTAGAGCACAGCAGAAAGCAGAAATTCACCGAAAACCAATGTAGAGCACACAAGTCAACGCTATCGTTTCCTAACCAAGCCAAACGTAACATAACCGAAAGTAACATAACTCATACTATCGCGCCGATGACTCTACTGCTGGCCTCCTCAGTGCCAGCCAGAATATATTAGAGCACAGTAGAGCGCAGATATCCGCCGCATTGCACTGTATAAGACAAAATCGAAAGCTATACTACCCTAACATATCAAATCGTAAAACAACAAATAGTAAACTAACACAAACTAATGTCACGCGACGATTATTTCTGGCCGCCGCAGACCCAAGCATAGTATATTAGAGCACAGCAGAGCGGAGAAATCGACCGCACTGCAGTGTATAACACAGAAGTCAAAGTAGCCTATCGAAACGTAGCCAAACGTAACACCCCCAAACGTAGCCTAACTCAACCTAACATGGCGAGGCCACTATTGCTGGCTTCCACAGAGACAAGCAGAATGAAATATGGCATAGTAGAGCGCAGAAATCCACCGCATTGCAGCGAAGAGCGCAAGAACCGTTGATATCTTAACCTAACCTGACGAAATCTAACCTAACCAAACGCAGCATACACAACATGACGTGCCACGGCCATTGCTCTTGTCCTCTCCGGAGCAAGGCAGAATGTAGTATAGGACGGGAAGTCACAGAAGTACGCCGAAAGGCAGTGTAAGGCACAAAATAGAAAGTAGCCCGTCCTAACATAGCCAAACGTGACATACCAAACGTAGCTTAGCTAAAACTAACATGGTGAGGCCATTATTGCAGGACACAACAGAGACAAGCAGAATATAGTAGAGCGCAGTAGATCTCAGAAATCCACCGATAAGCAGTGGACAGCGCGATAGTCAATATCATCCCAATCAAATCTTGTCTAACCTAACGTAACCAAACATACCTAACACAACCTAACGTGCTACGACCTCAATTGCTCGCCCCCCCCCCCAAGGGTGGAGCGGATGGTAGTAGAGAAATGTGGTGCGCAGACATCCCCCGAATAGCAGTGCATAGCACAAAAGTCGAAGAAATCATAACCAAGCCTTCCGAACCTAACCCAACGTAACGTAACCTAGCTCAACTTGAAGTGCCGGCAGTTCCATTACTGGCCGCCCGAGAGCCAAGCAGAATATATCAGATCACACCAGACCGCAGAAACACATAGAATGGCGGTGTACAGCCCAAAAGTCAAAGTAGCCTATCCTAACCCATCCAAACGTAACATAAGTAAACGTAGCCAAACTCAACCTAACGTGCCAAGACCAGTACTGCTGGTGTTCCCAGAGCCAAGCAGAATATGCTAGTGCACAGTAGAGCGCAGAAATTTGCGGATAGCCGTGTATAGTACAAAAGACTAGGCTATACCATCCTAGCCTCATCAGACGTAACATAGCCAAACGTAGCATAACTAAATTTACGTGCCAAGTACTCTATTGCTGACCTCTCCAGATCGAAGGAGGACATACTAGAACACAGAAGATCATAGAAGCCCAACGCATTGCAGTGTATAGCATAAGAGTCGGACTAACAATGTCCTAACCTGACCTTGCCTAACCTATCCAAACGTCGTGTAACTAAGCATGACTTGGCGAGTCCAATATTTCTGGCCTCCCCAGAGACAAGGAGAGCATACTAGAGCAAAGTATAGCGCAAAAATCGACCGAGCAGCAGTGTATAGCACAAAAGACAGAACTATCCTAGCCAAACGTATCCCAACCTACCTTAACCACACGTAACATGGCACATCCTGTCGTGCCACGACGACTATTTCTGGCCTCGCAGGAGCCAAGCACAGTGCAGCAGAGCAATATGGAGTGCAGGAATCGACCCAATAGCAGAGTATAGCAATAAAGGCGAAGGAAACCTAGGCAAACCCGACCAAACATAACGTATCCCAGCCTGCCGTGCTTAGACCACTCGTTCAGGCACCCCCAGAGCCAAGTAGGATGTACTATAGCAAAGTAAAGCGCAGGAATCCGCCGAAGCGCAGTTTATAGCACAGGAGTCAAAGCTAGCCCAACCAAACTTATCCTAACCTAACCTAGCCGAACGGAACCTGACCCAACCCGACGTGCCACGAAGACTATTTCTGACAACACGGGAGCCAGGCAGACTATAGCAGAGCAACGTAGAACGCCGGAATCGACCGTACAGCAGCGTATAACACAAAAGGCAATGATATCCTAACCAAACATAGCCAAACCAAACCTAACCAAGCGTAACATATCTCAAAATAACGTGCCGCGAGCACAATTCCTGTCCTCCACAGAGACAAGCAGAGCGTTCTAGGGCAGGGTATAGAGCAGGAATCCATAGAATCGCAGGGTATAGCAGAAAAGTCATAGCTATCAAAACCTAGCGCAAACAAAATAACCTAGCGGAACGTAGAATAACTTAAAATATCGTACCGCGACCACTATTGCAGGACTCCCCTGGGACAAACAGAATATGGTAGAGCAGAGTAGAACGTAGGAAGCCTCCAAATAGCAGTGTATGGCGCCAAAGTATATCATGTCCGGACGTAATCTGACACAACCTAACATAACCAAGCGCAGAATAACCAAAAATGGCGATGCGAGACCACTATTGCTGGCCTCACCAGAGCCAAGCAGAATATATTAAATCACAGTAGATCTCAGAAATCCACCGAAAAAAGTGTATAGCACTAAAGCCGAACCTATCGTAACCAAATATAGCCTAACCGAAAGTAACCAAGCGTAACCTAATTAAACCTAACGCACCACGACAACCATTGCTGGCCTCCAGATAGCCAAGCAGAACATATGAGAGGGGAGTAGAGTGCAGAAATTCGTAGGATCGCAGTGCATAGCGCAGTAGTCGCAGCCATCGTTTCCTAACACAACCAAGCGTAAATAACTCTGCGAAGCATCACTCAGCCTAACGTGCCGAAACCTCTACTGCTGGACTCTTCATAGCCAAGCAGAATATACTAGCGCAGAGTAGACGCAGAAATCCATCGAATATTAGAGTTTAGCACAATGGTCGAAGCCATCCGAACCAAATTTTACCTTACCTAACCTAACAAAACGCAACCTACCTCAATCAAACGGGCCACGAAAGCTATTGCTGGCCTCCCCTGAACCGAGCAGTGGCTTGTGGAGCAACCTACAGAGCAGAAGTCCACCGAATAGCAGTGTACAGCACAAAAGTCAAAGCAGTTCTGTCCGAAAACCAACCAAACGTAACATAACCAAGCGTAACCCAACACAAACTAACGTGCCGTGAAGACCACTGCTGGCCTCCGTAGAGCCAAGCAGAGTATACTAGCGCACAGTAGAGAGCAGAAATCATCCGCGTTGCTCTTCATATAACAAAAGTCAGCGATACCCTGACAAAACAGAACCTACCAAAGCATACGCAAGCGTAACACAACTCAACCTAACTTACCGCGACTCCTATTGGTGGAGCACACATAGACAAGCAGATCATGATAGAGCACAGTAGAGTGCGGAAGTCCACAGAATAACAGTGTTGAGCATAAGAGACAGACATATCGAAACTTAACCTAACGTAACCAAACGTAACCTAACTCAACCTAAAGCGTCGCTACCAGTACTGCCGGCCTCCACAGTGCCAAGCAGGGCACAATAGGTTAGTGTAGAGCGATGGAATCCACATAATCGCAGTGTGTAGCAGAAAAGTCAAGGCTATCCAAACCTGACCCACGCTAAAGTAACATAACCAAACGTAGCCCAACTGAAACAAAAGCGCCGCAACTACTGTTTCTGGACTCCGCAGAGCCAAGCGGAATATACTAGAGCACAGTAAAGCGCATGTATCTGCCGCATTGCAGTGTAAAGCACAAAAGACATGGATATCCTGAGCTAACCAAACGTAACCTAAACTAATCCAAGGTGGCATATCTCATCATGACGGGACGAGATCACATTGCCTGGCCTTCCCAGAGCAAAGCTGAACGCACTAGAGCACAGTAGGGCGCATATATCCACTGAATAGCAGTGTACAGCACAAAAGTCGAGGCAAACGTAACCAAACCTGTCGTATCCTAACCTAACCAAACGTAGAATAAGTAAACCTTAAGAGACAATATCACTATTACTGGCATCCACAGTGAAGGGAAGGCTGTATTAGAGCATCATAGAGCGCAGGAACCAATCGAAAAACAGTGTATAGCACTAAAGTCAAAGCTACCATAGCCAAACATTACCTAACAGAAAGTAACCAGGTGTAACCTAACTAAACCTAGCGTGTCGCGACAACAATTGCTGGCCTCCCCAGAGGCAAGCAGAACATATTAGGGCAAAATATAGCGCAGAAATCCATACAACCGCAGCGTATAGCAGAAAAGTCACAGCCATCCAGACATAACCCAAGACAACATAACCTAAGGTACCGTAGAATAACTCAACATAACATGCCGCCACCACTACTGCTCCTATCCGCAGAGCCAAGCAGAGGATACTATTGCACATTAGAGTACAGAAATTGGCCGCATTGCAGTGTAAAGCGGAAAGGTCAAGGACAACCTCACCTAACTGGAGCAAGCCTAACCCAACCAAACGTAGCATAACTCAAACAAACGTGTCTCGAACGCAATTGCTGGCCTCCCCAGAACCAAGCAGAGGCGATCAGAACAATCAAGAGCGCAGAGAACCAGCGAATATCAGTGTATAGCACAGAAGACAAAGGTATCCTAACCAAGCCTAACCTAACCTATCCAAACCAAACGTAAATTGTCAAAGCCTAATGTGCGGAGACCACCATTACTGCAATCCCCAGAGTCAAGCAGAGCAGATTGGAAGAGGGTAGAGCGCAAATATCCATGGAATCGATGTGCAAAGCGCAATAGTCACAGCCACCATATTCTAACATAACCAAAGGTAAATAGCCCAACGTAACATATCCCAACCTAACGTGCAGAGACCACTATTGCTTACCTCCCCAGAACCAAGCAGAATGCACTAGCGTGCAGTAGATCGCAGAATCCACCGCATTAGAGTGTATAACAAAAAAATCAATGAGATCGTAGCCTAACCAGTCCTAACCTATTCCAACCAAAACATAGCCTATCTCAAGGGAACGTGCAGAGGCTATTATCCAAAATCCACCCAATGCCAGTATATAGCGCAAACGTCGTAGCCTACCCAACCAAACTCAACCTGTCCTGACCTAACCAAACATAGCCTAACTCAACATAACGTGCCACGACCACTATAGCTGGCCTCCCCGGAGGCGAGCAGAGTATATTACAGCACAGTAGAAAGCTGAAATCCGCCGAATATCAGTGTAGAGCGCAAAAGTAGAAGCTATCCCCTCCAGCCCTAGCCAAAATTAACATAACCAACCGTAAAATAATACACCGTAACGTGCCGAGATCGCCATTGCTGGCCTCGTCGGAGACAAGCAGAGCACATTAGAGCTCGTTACAGCGAAGAAATCCACCGAAAAGCAGTGAATATCTCCAAAGCCGTGGTAGGCTATACTAACCTAGCCAAACGTAACATATCTGAACGTCGCCGAACACAGACCAATATAGCGCGACAACTATTGCTGGCCCCCACAGAGAAATGCAGAACATATTACAGCGCAGTAGATAGTAGAAATCCAGCGAATAGCAGCGCATAGCACCAATGTCAAAGCAATCCTGTGCAAACGTAGCCAAACGTAGAATGACGAAATGTATCCATACATAACATGACGTGCAATGGCCACTATAAATGGCCTCATGATAGCAAAGCGGAGTGTGATGGTGCACTGCAGAGTGCAGTAGTCCATAGTACAGCTGTGAGTAGCACAAAATTCCAAACCATCCCAACCTAAACCAACGTATCCTAACCTAACCAAACGCAACCTGTCTCAACCTAACGTGACGCAACCACTATTGATGTCCTCCCCAGAGCCAAGCTGAACATATTACGGGAGAGGATAGCAGATGATTCAACAGAATCTGAGTGTATAGCAATAAAAATAAAGCTAACCAATCCTATCCCAAACAAATGTAACCTAACCAAACGAAGCACTACGCAATGTAACGAGACGCGAACACTATTGCTCGATACGAGAGGGCTAAGCAGAATAATGTAGAGCGCAGTATAGCGCAGAAGTCCACCGAATGACAGCGTATACCACGAAAGTCAAGGCTATCATAGATAACACAAGCAAACATTGTATAAGCAAACGCAGCCTAAAACAATCTAACGTGCCGAGGACAGTATCAATGGCCACCACAGAGTCGAGCAGAGTATAGTAGAGCAATCTGTTGCGTAGGAATACAATGAATAGCAATGTACGCAAAAAAGTCAAAGATTTTCTGAACAAACCTAACCCAACGTAACCTAACCAAACGTAACACAACAGAAACTTATGTCCCGCGGCCACTACTGGTGGCGCCCCAGAGCAAAGCAGAATATGATAGAGCACAGTAGAACGCAGAGGTCCATACAATAGCAGTGTCGAGTACAAAAGTCAAAGCCATCCAGACCTAACCAAAATAACCTAACATAACCAAACGGAATCTAACACAACCTAACCTGAAGCGACCAATATAGCTGGCCTCCAAGTAGCCTGGTGGTGCGTAATGGAGGCTAGTGGAGCGCAGATATCCATAGAATCGCAGTGCATAGCAGAAATGACGAAGCTACCCAAACCTAACCATAGCTAACGTAACATAGCCGAACGTCGCATATCTAAAGCAATCTTGGCGAGATCATTATTTCTGTCCCCCGTGAGCCAAGCGGAACATACTAGAGCACAGTAGAGCGCAGAAATCCACCGCATTTCATTATGCAGTACAAAAGTCGAAGACATTCTATCCCAGACCAAACGAACCTAACAAAACATAACGCTCCGTGGCCACTATTTCTGGGCTCCACGCAGCAAGGCACAGCATATTAGATTACAGCAGTACACAGAAATCAACCGAAGAGCTGCTTACAGCACTAAAGTCAAGGTCATCCTAGCCTAATCTAACCATGCATAACAAGACCAAACGTAACATAACTGAGCCTAACGTGCCTGGACCATTGTTCCTGACCACCACAGAGCCTATCAGAGTATACCAGAGCACAGTGGAGCGCCGAAATCTGCCTCATTGCAGTGTAAAGCACAAAAGTCAAAGCAATGCTAACCTAACCTAACCAAGCACAGCGTAACTTAACAAAACGAGCCGATACCACTATTGCTGTGTTCCGCAGAGCCAAGCTGACCATATTAGATTGCCTTAGACTGCAGAAATTGGCTGAGTGGCTGTGTACAGCACATATGTGGAAGCTCTCCTCTCCTAACCCAACGAATCGTAACATACACAAGGGTAAAATATCTGAACCTGACGTGCAGCGACCACTATTGCTGGCCCCCCAGAGCCAAGCAGGGCATATAAGTGCACAGCAGGGAGCAGAAATCCAACGAGTCTGCGTGTATTGCACAAGCGTCAAAGCTATTATATCCGAACCTAACCTACCTAGCTTAACCAGTTGTAACCTATCTCAACCTACCGTGTCACGACCTCCATTGCTGGTCGCCTCAGAGACGAGCAGAGTATATTATGGCTTTGTAAACCGCTGAAATGCATCAATTGGCAGTGCTTAGCTCAGACGTCTAAGCCATCCTCTCCTAACGTAACCAATCGTAACATAACCAAGCGTATCCTAACTCAACCATACGTGCCGCGACCGCTGTTGCTGGCCTCACCAGAGCCGAGCAGAACATATTATTGGAGACTGGACCGCCGAGATAAATATAATCGCAGGTTACAGCAGAAAAGTAAAAGCTATCCGAACCGGACCCAAGCAAACTTGACAGAGCCAAACGTGACCTAACACAACCTAACATGCCGCGACCACAATTTCCGGCCTCCACGGAGCCAAGCAGTACACACTAGAGCAGAGTGGCGCGCGTAAATCCACCTCATTTTAGTGTACAGCACAAAGGTCAAAGATATCCTACGTAACCCAAACAAGCCTAACCTAACGAAACTTAACCTAGCCCTACCTTGCGCGCCACGGTCTCTTTTCCTGGCCTCCGCTGAGTTGAGCAGAGCACAGTAGAACAATGTTGAGCGCAGACATACAGCGGGTGGCAGCGTATATCACAAAACTCGAAGCAATACTATCCTAACCTATCAAAACGTAATAAAGCTAATCATGGCATAACTTAACGTAATGTGCCGAGACCACTATTACTGGAATCCGAAGAGCCAATCAGAACACACTAGAGCATAGTAGAGCACTGGCAGCCACCAAATAGCAGCGAATAGCACAAATGTCCAGGTTCCCTTACCTTACCAGGCCTAACATTTCCCAAACAAATGTAGATTAAAGGAGCCTAACGAGCTGAGTCCAAAATGCTGGCCTCCCCAACCTCAAGCAGAAAATATCATAGGAGAGTAGACCGCAGAAGTCCAAAGAATAGCAATGTACAGCAGAAAGGCCAGAGCTCTCCTAACCAAACCCAGACAAGCCTAACCTATCCAACCGTAATCTAACTCAACCTAGCGTGCCGAGACCACTACAGCAGGCACCCCTGAGCCAAGCAGATCATATTACAGCAAAGTAGATCGCAGAAATCCACCGAATATCAGTCGATAGCATAAAAGTCGGATCTATCCTATCCTAACCTAACCGAACGTAACTTGACCCAACATAACGTGCCGAGACCACTATTGCTGTCACCCGCAGAGCCGCGCAGGATATGCTAGAGTACAGTAGAGCGTAGAAATCGACTGCACAGCTATGCATAGTACAAAAGACAAAGGAAACCTGACCAAAGATAATCTAACCTAACCTAACCAAAAGTAACTTGCAGCGATCACGATCATGTTACATTTGCGAAGTTCGGTTAGGTATAGTTCAGTTAGGATAGCCATGAGATTCGTCTATACACTGTGTTTCTATGGATTTCTGATCTTGATCTTCTCTCCTCTCCCTTAATATGTGCTGCTCAGCTCTGGGGTGGTCAGCGTTAGTGGTCACGGCGCGGTAGGTTGAGTTATGTTACGTTAGGTAGTTAGGTAGTTAGGTAGCGCTTGGCTATGTTACGCTTTGTTATCTTAGGACAGTGTAGCATTGCCTTTTTTGCTACACGCTGCTATTCGGAGAGTTTCTGTTCCCTACTGTGCTCTAATATTTTCTACTTGTCTCTAGGGAGACCAGAAATTGTGGTCTCGACACGTTAGGTTGTTTTCGGTTACGTTTGGTTAGTTACGGTTTCGCTAAGTTCTGTGGGGACAGCGTTGGCTTTCGTGTCATGTACCGTTATCCGGAGGATTCCTGCGCTCGTCTGTTCTCTACAACATTTTGCTTGGCCCTGTGGAGGTCAGCAGCAGTTGTCTCGGCACGTTCGTTTGAAGAATGTTACGTTTGGTGATGTGAAGGTTTGTTAAGTTAGGATAGAGTAGTTTTGATCCTTGTGCTATACACAAATATTTGCTGGATTCCAGCGTTCCTCTATGCTCCGGTACGTTCTGCTCGGATCTGGGGAGGCCAGCAATAGTAGCCGCGGCACGTTATATTGAGATACGGTAAATTTGGTTAGGTTACGTTGGATTGGGTTCGGCTTGGGTAGATAATACTTCCCCTTTATACGCTGATATTATATGGATTTCTGCGCTCTGCTCTCCTCTAATATGTTCTGCGCGGCTCTGGGGAGGCCAACAATTATGGTCTCGGCACGTTACGTTGAGTTAGGCTACGTTGGGTTAGGTTTCGTTATGTCAGGGTATGTTAGCATATCTTCGACTTTTGTGCTACAAACAGCAACGGGGTGGATCTCTGGGCTTCACTGTGCTGTACTATATTCCGCTTTGCCTTGGTGAGGCCAGAAACAGCTGCCCTGGCATGATGGGTAGAGTTATGTAACGTTTGGTTATGTGAAGGCTGGTTTTGTTGGTACAGGGTAGTTCCAACACATGCGCAGTGCACTGCTATTCGGTGCGTTTCTGCGTTGTACTATGCTCTAGTTCGACCTGTTTGGCCCTGGGGAGGCCAGTAATTCTGTTCTCGGCACGTTAGGCTGAGATACGTTACGATTGGTTGGGTTATGATTTTTCATGTTAGGATAGTATAGCTCAGAATTTTTCGCTACACACTGCAATTCGATGGACTTCTGCGCTCTAAAGTGCTCTATCTTACTCTCCTTTTCTCTGGTGACGCCAGGAATAGTTTTCGCGGCAGCTTAGGTTGAGTTACGTTACGTTCGGTTAGGTTGGGGTTGGCTATGCTTGATAGCAATATTGCCGACTTCTGTGCTATGCTCTGATATTCTGTGGATTTCCGTGTTCTAATAATTTCTGCTTAGATCTGGGGAGGCCAGCAGTATTGGTTTCGGCTATTTAGGTTTATTTACGAAACGTTCGGTGACGTTAAGGCAGGTTAAGGTAGGATATATTTGACTTTTGTGCCATACACAGGAGTGCTGTCGACTACAGTACACAACTGTGCTCTATTATGATCTGCTTCCCTCTGGAGATTTCAGCAATAATGGTCTCGGCATGTTAGGTTCAGTCATGTCATGTTCGGGAATGTTACGCTTTGTTACGTTAGGAGAGGATAACTACGACTTTTGTGCTATGCACTGCTATTCGGATTATTCCTGCTCTCTACGTTGCTCTACTCTACTCCGCTCGAATCTCGCGCGGCCATGAATAGCAGTCGTGACGCGTTACGTTGAGTTAGGTTACGTTAGGTTAGGTTAAGTTGGGATAAGCATGGTCAGGATAACTTTGGCTTTCGTGCTATACACTGTTATTCGGCGGATACATGCGCTCTACTTTGTCGTAATATATTCTGCTTGGCACTGTGGATGGCAGCGACAGTGGTCGCTGCAGGTTACGTTAAGGGAGTCTACGTTTGGTTGGGTTACGTTAATTTGGGTTAGGTTTGGATAGCTTTGACTTTTCTGCTGTTCACTGCGATTCTATGGATGGCTGCGCTCTGCTCTCCTCTATCATGTTCAGCTTGGTTCTGGGGATACCACCAATAGTGTTCGTGGTACGTTAGGTTGAGTTATGTTACGTTTCGTAGGTTTAGGTTAGGATACGTTTGCTAAGTATAGCTTTGGCTTTCGAGCTCTGCGCTGCTATTCGTGCGATTTCTGCGCTCTACACTGCACTAGCAAATACTTCTTCGCACAGGGAGGCCAACGACAATGGTCACGGCACGTTAGGCGGGGTTAGGTTGCGCTCGGTTACGTTAGCTTAGTTCGGGAGGTTGTGGATAGCATCGTCCATTCCGGCATACACTGATAGTCTATGGACTCCTGCGCTCCGCTTTCCTCTAATACGTTCTGCTAGGCTCTTGGGAGGCCAGTCACATTGGCCGCGGAAGGTCAGTTTCAGTTAGGTTGGGAGTGTTAATTTAGTCTGTGTTAGGTTAGGTTAGCTTTGACTTTCTTGCTATGGACTACTGTTCTATGGGTTTCTGCGCTCTACAGTACTCTTTTAAATTCTACATATTTCTCGGGACGCCAGCAACATAGTATGAGGCGCGTTATATTGAGTTACGTTACTTTCGGTTAGGTCAGCTTAGGATATATTTGGTTAAGGTAGCTTTGGCTTTTGTGCTATGCATCGATATTCGGTCTATTTCTGCTCTCTACATAACTCTAGTATATTCTGCTTCTCTCTGAGGAGGCCGGAAACAGTCGTCTCGTCACGCTAGTTCGAGATACGTTAGGCACGGCTAGGTTAGGTTAGTTCGGGTTCGGTCAGGATAGCTTCGTCTTTTATACTATGTGCCGCTAATTTAAGCATTTCTGCTATCTACTACCCTCTAATATGTTGTGCATGTCAATGGGGACTACAGCAACAGTGGTCGCGGCACGTTGTGATGAGTTATGTTACATACGGCAGGTTTAGATTATTTTGGGTTAGGCCAGGGTTGCCTTATCTTTTCTGCCATACACTGCCCTTCTATGGGTTTCAGCGGTCTGCTCCTTTCTAATATGTTCTGCGTGAATCCGGTGAGGCCAGAAATAATGGACTCGTCAAGTTACGTTTAGTTACGGTTAGGTTACGTCGTGTTAGGTCAGGTTATCTTTGACCTTTGTGCCGCACATAGCTAATTTTTGGATTTCTGTGCTCTCCTCTCGTCTAACACGTTCCGCATGGATCCGGTGAGGTCAGAAATACTGGTTGCTGCGCGATAGGTATAGTTAGGTTACGTTTGGTTAGGTTACGTTAGGTTGTGTTTGGCACGGATAGCTCAGACTTATGTGCTGCGCGCTGCTATCCTATGGATTTCTGCGCTCCACTGCGCCGTATCATATTCTGGATGTCTGTGTGGACACCGGGAATAGTGTTCGCGGCACGCTATGTTGAGTTGTGTTACGTTCGGAAAGTTCAGGTTAGTTTGAGTTAGGCTACGATAACTTCGACTTTTGTCATGTACACGTCCGATTTATGGATTTCTGCTCTCTGCTCTCCTCTAATATGTTCTGCTAGGCTCTGGGGAGGCCAGAAATACCGATCGTGGCCCGCCAGATTTTGTTATGATACCCTTGGCTTTGTTACGTGATGTTGTGTTTGGTTAGGATAGCGTTGACTTTTGTGCTACACACGGCTATACCGTGGATTTCTACGCAATGATCTCATCTAATATGTTGTCAATGTCTCTGGAGAGGCCATGAAGAGTGGTCGTCTCACGTTAGTTAGGCTAGGCTTCGTTTGGTCTGGTTAGGTTACGTTGGGTAATGTTATGCTGGCTTTGACTCTTCTGCTGAAGACTGCTATTCTATGGATTTCTGTGCCCTACTGTCATCTAATATTTTCCGCTCGACTCTGTGAATGCCAGAAATACTGGTCGCGGCACGTTAGGCTTAGCTAGGTTACGTTTGGTTATGTTAGGTTTCGTCGTGTTAGGTTAGGAGAGCTTAGACTTCCGTGCTGCGCGCTGCTATCTTATGGATATCTGCGCTCCACTGCGCCCTATCATATTCTGCATGTCTGTGTGGACTCCAGCAGTAGTGTCCGCGGCAAGTTACGTTGAGTTGTGTTACGTTCGAGAAGTTCAGGTTAGTTTGGGTTAGGCTAGGGTTACTTCGACTTTTCTGCTATACACTGCTGTTCAATGGATTTCAGCGCTGTTTTCTCCTCAGTATCTTCGGCCAGGCGCCGGGAGGCCACCAATTGCGTTCGTGGTACGTTAGGATGAGCTATGTTACTTTCTGTCTAGGTTCGGTTAGGTTAGGGTTTAGGGTAGGGTAGGACAGCTTTGACTTTCGCCATTCACACTGCTATTCGAATTACTTCTGCGCCCTGCTGTCCTGTAGTATGTTCCGCTCGGCACTGGGGATGCCCGAAATAGTGGTCGCCATACGTTAGGTTGAGTTATGTTACGTTCGGCTATTTTAGGATGGGATATATTTGGATGGGGTAGCATAGACTTTTGTGCTATACTCTGCTATCCGGTGGTTATCTGTACGGCAGTGTGCTCTAGTATGTTCAGCTAGGCTCTGTTGAGGCTAGCAATAGCGGTCTCGGCACTTCATGTCGAGACGTACTACGACTGTTTACGTTAGGTTGGGTCAGGTAAGGTTTTGATACATTTGACATTTGTGCTATTCACTGCAAGGCTATGGATTTTTGCGCACTACTGTGCCCTAGTACACTCTGCTAGCCTCTGTGGATGCCAGCAATAGTGGTCTCGTCACACTAGGTTGTGCTAAGTTACGTTTGGTTATGTTACGTTTAGCTAGGTTTGGATGGGCAATTTTGACCTTTTCACTTTTCACTGCTACTCCGTGGATTTCTATGACGATCCACTGCAGTGCTGTGGATTTCTGCGGCACACTGTGCTCTAGTACATATTACCTGTCTCTGTGGAGGCCAGCAATAGTGGTCTAGGCACGTTAGGTTGTGTTAGGTTATGTTTCGTTAGGTTACGATGGGAAGGCTTGGTTATGGTTTCTTCGTCCCTTGTGCTATACACCGCAATGCGGTGGATTACTGAGCTCGACCGCCCTCCAGTGTATTCTGCTCGGCTCTGGGGAAGCAAGCAATAGCGTTTTCGGCCCGTTATGTTTTGTTATGCTACTTTTGATGATGTTAACTTTGCGTACGTTAGGATATGGTAGCTTAGACTACTGTGATGTGCACTGCGATTCTATGGGCTTCTGCCCTCGACTCTACTCTAATGCCTTTGGCTTGGCTCTGGGCAGGCCAGCGATGGCGTTCTCGGTACGTTAGGTATAGTTGTATTACGCTTAGTTATGTTACGATTGGTTAGGTTAGGGAAGTGTAGCCTTGACTTTTGTACTATACACTGTTATCCAGTGGATTCCTATGATTTACCGAGCTCTACTGCATTCTGTTTGGCTCTGGGGAGGACAGGAGAATGGTTCGCGGCACGTCATATTTAGTCATGCCACATTTGGTTATGTTAGGTCCTCTGCTTGTCTCCGTGGACGCCAGCAATGTTGGTCTTGTCATGATACGTTGAGCTATGTTACGTTTGTATATGTTACGTTTGGCACGGTCAGGGTATGCTACTCTGACTTTTGTGCTATTCACGGAAATACGATGAATTTCTGTACTCTAACGTGCTCCAATATGCTCCGCTTGCCTCTGGGGAGGCCAGCAATATTGTTCTCAAACGTTATGTTGGTATTCACTACGTTGGGATAGGTCAGGTACGGTGGGTTAGGTTAGGATACGCTCGACTGTTGTCCTATACACAGCAATTCGGCGGATTTCTGCGCGCTGCTGTGCCATAGTATACTCTGTTGGCTCTGCGGCGACCAGAAACAGTGGTCTCGTCATGTCAGGCTGAGTTATGCTACGTTTGGTCATGATACGTTACGTGAGGTTAGGATATGAAAGATACGACTTCCGTGCTCTGCACTCCTATCCTGCGATTTCTGCGCTCTACTTTGCTCTAATACGTTCTGCATGACCCTGGCCTGGCCTGTAACAGTAGTCTCGGCACGTAAGGTTGAGTTAGGTTTCGATTCGTTATGTTAGGTTAGGAATGTTTGGTCAGGATTTCATTGGCTTTTGTGCTATACACTGCATTGCGGCGGGTTTCGCTCATTACTGTGCTCTACTATATACAGTTTGGCCCTGGAGGGACCAGCCATATTGGTCTCGGCGCGTTAGGATGAGATATATTACGTATGGTCACTTTAACGTTTGGCTAGGTTATGACAGGGCAGATTAGACTTTTCTGCTGTACATAGCTACTCGGTTGTTTTCTGCGCTCTATTGTGCTCCAGTATGCACTGTACGGCTCTGCGGAGGCCAAATATAGAGGTCCACGCAAGCTATGCTTGGTTGGATTAGTTTGGGATATGTTAGGCTGTCTTTGACTTTTCTGGTATACGCTGCCATTCGGTGGATTCCTACTCCCTACTCTGCTCTAATACGGTCCCCTTGGATACGTGGAGGCCAGCAACAGTGTCCTGGGCAGGTTAGGTTCGGTGAGGTTACGTATGTGTACGTCACGTTTGGCTAGGTTAGGTTAGGCATCTTCAACTTTTGTGCTCTACACTGGTATACGGAGGATCTGTTCGCTTCAATGTGCTCTAATATGCTCTGCAGGTCTCTGTGGTGGCCAATAACAGTGGTCCCCGCGCGTTACATTGAGAAGGGTTGCGTACCGTTGGGTCACGTTAGGAAGGCTTGGTCAGGATTTGTTCGACTTTGCGCTATACACCGCTATTCGGTGCATTTCTGCGCACTACGCAGCTCTACTATATTCTGCTTGGCTCTGGGGATGCCAGCTGCAGTGGTCGCGGCTTCATGTTCAATTATGCTTCGTTTGGTTATGATAGGTTGGGCCAAGTTACGTTAGGATAACCTCGACTTTTGTATCATACGCTGCTTATCGGTGGACATCTGCACTCTGCATTGCTCTACTATACTCTGCTCGACTCTGGAGAGTCGAGCAATAGCGGGCGCGGCACGTTAGGTTGAGTTAGCTTACGTATTGTCAGGTTGAGTTAGGTTATCTGCAATCCGGATAGCTTTGACTATCGTGCTATACACTGTTATTCGGCTTATTTCTGTGATCCACTGTGCTCTACAGCATTCTGCTTTTCTATAGGGAGGCAGGAAGCATCGGTCACTGCACGTTACGTAGAGATAAGCTGCGATTGGTTAGGTTAGGTTAGGCCCTGTGATGCTAGGATATCTACGGCTTTTGTGCTACTCACAGCAATGCGGTGGATTTCTGAGATCTACTGTGCCCTAGCAAATTCTGCTTGTCTCTGTGGAGGCCTGCACTAGTGATTTCGTCTTGTTAGGTTGAGATATTTTGCGTTTGGGTGAGTTACGTTTAGCCAGGTTAGGAGAGGCTACTTTGTCTGTTGCGTTATACACTGCTGGTCGGTGAACATCTGCGCTCCTATGTGCCCTAACATGCTCTGCTTGGCTCTGCGAAGGCCATCCATAGCGGTCGCGGCACGTTATGTTGAGTTAGATTAAGTTCAGTTATGCTAGGTTTGGTCAGGTTATGTTAGGGTATCTCTGGCTTTTGTGCTCTACACTCCTATTCCATGGATCTCTGCGTTCTAATGTGTTCTAATATGCTCTGCCTGTCTCTACAAAGGCCACCAATATCGGTCACCGCACGACATGTTTAGCTATGCTACATTCCATTAGGTTAGGTTGGGTCAGGTTGGACTAGTATATCTTTCACTTTTGTGCTGTTCACTGCAATGTGGTCGATGTCTGCGCTCTACTGTGCACTAGTGTACTCTGCTTGCCTCTGGGGCGGACAGTAATGGGTGTCGCTCGAGGTTATGTTATGACAGTGTACGCATGCTTATGCTACGTTTGGTGTGGTTGGGATACGATAGCCGTGACTTTTGAGCCATACACATCTCTTCGGTGGACATCTGCCTTCTACTGTGCTCTAACATGTTCTGCTTGGCTTTGGGGAGGCCAGAAATATTGATCTCGTCACGCAATGTCGAGTTACGCTACGATTGGTTTGGTTAGGTCAGTACATGTTTGGTTAGTCTATCTTCCTCTCTTCTGCTATGCACTGCAATGCGATGGATTTCTGCGCTCTACAGCGCTCTAGTAGATTCTGTATCGCTCTGAGGAGGTCAGCAACAGTGGTCTCGGCCCGATAAGTTGAGTTATGCTACATTTGGTGGTGTTACGATTGGTGAGGTTAGGGTAGGATTGGCCTTGACTTTGTGCTACACAGTGCAATGGGGCGGGTTACTGCCATCCACTATGCTTTAGCATAATCTGCTTGGCTCTGGGGAGATCAGCAATTGTGGTCTCGGAGCGTTAGGTTGAGGTATGTTTCGTACACTTTCATTACGTTTGGTTAGGTTGGGACACGGCAGCCTTGACTTTTGCGCTACACATTGCTATTCGGTGGATTCCTGCTCTCTTGTGTGCCCTGACATGTTCTGCTTGCCTCTGGGAAGGCCATTTTTTTCTATCTCGCCACGTAATGCTGTGTTAGGATATGTTTGGGTAGGTTAGATTAGGTTAGGGGAGACCGTCTCTCTCTGCTGTTGTAACCTAGGTCAGTGTCACCACGGGCAGGCGACTCGGGGCCTGTCTTACCGAGAGGCTGTTGTCCGGGCACACGGCGCCGCGTGGTGGTCGCGCGGCTTCCGCGCAGAATGCGTGCGTTGCGGTGCGGTGGTATGCGTGGTGGGTGTACCTGTAAGCAACCCGTCTCGCGCGCATGGACATGGATGTTTCGGGTGCGACTTCCCGTCACGCCAGGAGAGAAATTCTGTGGCGCGGGGCGGGCGTCCTCGAAATTGCGTCGCCGCGAAGTCCAAGATTCCCCGAAATGCGAAGGTCTGTCCATTGTGGGGGCTTTAGTATGTAAAAATCGCTCATAAACCCACACCCTCCCTTAGGGAGGCCAGCTCTGTTTGGAAGATTTCCCCCAGGTGAAGGAAAGATTAAATTATCCTAGGTCAGAATATGCTAGACTTTTGTGCACTATACTGCATTGCTGTGGATTTCTGCGCTCTGATGCGCTCTAGTATATTCTGCTTGGATCTGGGGGCGAGCAATAATGCTCTCGCCACGTTAGGTTGAGGTACGCTACGTTCTGTTTTGTTGCATCTAGCGAGGTTAGCATAGTACATTTTAGACGTTTGTGCTATACACGGCTATCCTCCGCTATCTGCGCTCTTCTGCGTTCTAATATCTTCTGCTTGGCTCAGGGCAAGCCAGCAATAGTGGTCCCGGCACGATAGGTTGAGGTAGGCTACGTTCGCTTATGTTACCTTTTTTCAAGTTAGTATTGAATGGATTAGACTTTTGTGCCTTACACTGCTATTCAGTGGACTTTTGCCAACTACGGTGCTCTGATATGTCCTGCTTGGCTGTGGAGTGTCCAGTTCTGGTAGCCCCGTCAAGTCATGTTTAGTTAGGCTTCGGTGCGTTAGGTTAGGTAGGGACAGCTTGGTTATAACTTCTTTGGCGTTTGTACTGCATACTGCTATCCTGTGGATTTCTGCGCTCTACATTGCTCTACTATACACTGCTCGACTATGCGGAGGCGAGCGGTGGGGTTCGTGGCATGATAGTTTAAGTTAGGTTTCGTTTGGTTTGATTAGGTTAGGTAAATCTCGGTTATGATGGTTTTGACTATCGTACTATATGATATAATGTGTTTTATTACTGTGATCTAATGTGCTCAAGTATACTGTGCTTGGCTTTGTGGACGCCCGCGGCAGTGGTCGCGGCACGTTATGTTGAGTCGTGCTACGTTACGTTAGGTTAGATTAGAAAATTTAGGTGGGGATATCTTCTCCTTTTGTACTGTACACTGCTATCCGCGCATTCCAGCGATCTGATGTGCTGTAACATTTTCTGCATAGATCTGGGGAGACCAGCAACAGCCACCTCGGCACGTTAGTTTGTGTTAGGCTACGTTTCGTTAGGTTAGGCTCGGGTTAAGCTCGGTCAGGTTAACTTAGGCCTTCGTGCTATACACTGCCTTTCGGTGGATTTCTGCGCTCTACTGTGCTCTTATATATCCAGCTTAGCCGTGGAATGTAAGCAATATTGGTCCCGGCGCGTTAGTTTTGGTTGTGTTGCGTTTGGTTAGTTTAGGATAGGTTAAGCTCGGTAAGGATAGCTCTGACTTTTGTGCTATACACTGTTATTCGGAGGACTTCTGCGCTCCAGTGTGCTCTAGTATGCTCTGCTTGGCCCTGCGGAGGCCAGAATACTGGTCGCAGCACGTTTTCCTCTGGGAGGCTACGTTTGGTTACGTCACGTTAGCTTGTGTTAGGTCTGGATAGATATGACTTTCGGGCTATGCACTGCGGTTCTATGGATTTCTGCCCTCTCCTTTGCTCTAGAAAGTTCTGATCGACACTGGGGTAGCCTGCAATAGCATTCGCGTTACGTTAGGTTGAATTATGTTACGTTTGTTTAAATTAAGTTTGGATAAATTAGGATCAAGTAGCTTTGACTTTTGTGCCATACACTGCTATACGGTGGACTTCTGCGCACCAGTGTGCTCTGGTATGGTCTACTCGACTCTCAGGTGGCTAGCAATATTGTCCTCGGCACTACAGTATGCGTTATGTTACTTTGGGTTAAGTTACGTTTGGATAGGAATACGAGAGCCTTGGCTTTCGTGCTACACACTGCAATGCGGTGCATTTCTGCTATCTACTGTGCTCTAATATGTTCTACGTGGCCCAGGACACCAGCAATATTCCTATCGTCGAGTTATGGTTAGTTACACTACGTATGGATAGGTTAGGTTAGGACAGATTAGGTTAGGGTAACTTCCACTTTTGTGCTATGCACTGCGATTCTGTGGATTTCTGCGCTCTACAGAGATTTAGTGTATTCTGCTTGGCTCTGGGGATGCCAAAAATCCTGGCAGCGGCGCGTTAGCTTGAGATACGTTACGTTTGGTTAGGTTAGGTTCGTTTGGGTTAGGTTGTGTTACCTTTGACTTCCGTGCTATACCCTGCTTTTCGGTCGAGATTTGTGCACTGCGCTGCTCTACTAGGATGCGCACGTTTGGTTTAGCTAGGTTACGTTTGGTTAGGTTAGGTTGAGTTAAGTCTCGTTTGGTTAGGTCAGGTTTCTTTGGGTTGGGTTAGGATACCTTTGACCCTTGTGCTATAAACTGCCATTCGATGGACTTCTGCTCTCCAGTGTGCCCTGGTACGCTCTGCTTGCCTCTGGGGTGGCCAGCAATAGTGGTCTCGGCTCGTTTGGTTGAGACAGGGAACGTTTGGTTATGTTACGATTGGTCAGGTTAGGTGAGGATAGCCTAGTCTTTAGCGCTGTATTCTGCTATTTTGTCGACTTCTGCGCTCTACTGTGCCCTAATATTTTCAGCTTGGCTCCGGCAAGGCAAGAAAGGGTGGTCTCGAAGCGATACAGTGAGTGAGGCTACACTCGGTTAGGTTGGGTTTGGCTACGTTTGGTAAGGGTAGCTTCTACTTTTGTGCTGTACACTGCTACTGGGTGGATTTCTGTGCTCTGCTGTGCTCTAGTTCAGCCTGCTTGGCTCCGGGGAGGGCAGCGATATCTGTCTCAGCAAGTTAGGTTGAGCTAGGCTATGTATGGGTGTGTTCTGTTTGCTTCGTTAGGCACGGGTAGCTTTGTCTTTTCTGATGTACACTGCAATCCTGTGGATTTCTGCGTTCTACTCTCCACTAATATGTTCTGCTTGACTCCGGAGTGGCCAGCAATGGTGGTCGCGGCACGTTACTTTGAGTTAAGTTAGGTTCTGTCACGTTACGACTGGTTGGGTTTGGAGGCGATAGCTTTGCCTTTATTGCTGACGACTGACATCAGGTGGATTTCTGCGCCTTACCGTGCTCTTATATCTTCAGCTTGTCTCTGGCAAGCCCAGCAATAGTGCTCTCGGCACGTTATGTTGAGTCAGGTTACATTCGGCTAGGTTGGGTCAGGCTAAGTGTAGCTAGGAAAGCTTTAACTTTTGTGCTGTGTAATGCCATTCGGTGGATTTCTGTGCTCTACTGTGCTCTAGTATGTGCTGCTTCGCTCTGCGGTGGGCAAAAATAGATGTCCCTGCACTTTGGGTTGTGTCTTGCTATGTTTGGATATGTCCGGATGATTTGGGATAGGCTAGGGTAGCTTCGATTTTTCCGATATACACTGCGATAATATGAATTTATGCGCTCTGCATTCCACTAACGTGTTCCGCTTGACTCTGGGATGGCCAGTAATAGTGATCGCGGTACTTTAGGCTTAGCTATGTTACGTTTGGTTGCGTTCCGGTTGGTTATGTTAGCAGATGCTAGCTCCGACTTTTGCGCTATACGCTCCTTTTCGGCGGATTTCTGCAATCTACTATGCTCTAATATATACAGCATGGCTCCGGGTGGGCCGGAAATGGTGGTCTCGGCACGTTAATTTGAGTCATGTTAAGTTTCCTTAGATTAAGTTAGTTTGGGCCAGGTTAGGGTGTCCTCGACTTTTCTGCTCCACACCTCCATTCTATGGAATTTTGCGCTCTACTCCCCTCTGATATATTCTCCTTGGCTCAGGGGTTACCAGTAATAGTGGTCTCGGCGCGTTCGGTTGTGTTATGCTACGTGTGATTATCTTATTTGTGAATGCGAATAACTGTGGTCCGACAGAGTTAGGTTGAGATAGGCTACGTTTGGCTAGACTTCGTTAGATATGGTTAGGTTTGCGTAGCTCCGACTTCTCCGCTTTATACCGAGATTCTATGACCGTCAGATCTCTACTCTCCTCAAATATGTACCGCTTGGCACTGGGAGTCCTGCGGTAGTGGACCCGTCATGACATGTTTAGTTGTGTTACGTTTGGTTACGTTACGATTGGTTTGGTTAGAAGGGTCAAGCTTTGGCTTTTACACTGTACACTCCTATTTGGAGGATTTCTGCACTCTACTGTTATCTGATTTGTTCCGCCCGGCACTGGGGATGCCAGAAATAGAGGTCTCTTCTCGTTACGTTTAGTTAGTCTACGTTTGGCTTGGTTAGGTTGGGAGGCTATAGGCTGTGATATATTCGACTTTTGTGATATGCGCTGCTATTCCGCTGCTCTCTGCGCTCTACTGTGCCCTAGTATATACTGCTTGGCTCAGGGGCTTCTAGAAATGATGGTATCGGCACTTTGGGTTAAGTTAGGATGCGCTTGGCTATATTACGTTTGGATAGGTTAAGACAGGGTAGGTTTGACTTAAGAACTATACACAGCTATTCGGTTGATTTCTCCATTGCTCCACCATACTCTGCTCAACATCGAGGTGACCATTAATAGTGGTCGCGTCACGAAAGTTTGAGTTAGGCTACGTTTGGCTTCGTCACGTTCCTTTGTGTTAGGTTACGACAGCTTTGACTTTCGTGGTGCTCACTGTTTACCTGCCGACTCTTGCGCTCTACTGTGATCTACTGTATTCTGCTTGGCACTACTGCGTCCAGCAGTAGGGGTCGCGGCTCGTTATATTGAGTTAGTCTACGTTTGGTTAGGTTACATTTGTTTGGGTTATGTTAGGGTAGCTCCGACTTCTATGATATACACTGCGATTCTACGGATTTCTGCTCTCCACTCTCCGCTAATATGTTCCGCTTGGCGACGGGGAGGCCTGCAATAATGGTCTAGGCACGTTAGGTTGGATTATGTTGCGCTTGGATGTGTCACGTTTTGCTAAGTTAGGATAGGGTACCTTTGATTTTTGCGCTATATACATCTATTCGGTGGATGTCTGCGCTGTACATTGCTCTGCAATAACCTGCTCGACTCTGCTGTCGCCAGCAATAGTGGTCGCGATACTATAGGTTGAGATATGTTATGCTTGGTAAGGCTTGCTTTGGTTATGTGTGGTCATGATGGCTTTCACTTTTGTGCTATTCACTGCTATTCCGCGTATTTCTGCACTCTACTGTGATCTAATATGTTATGCATGGCAATGCGA
This sequence comes from Eufriesea mexicana, assembly GCF_001483705.2. Lineage (NCBI taxonomy): Eukaryota > Metazoa > Arthropoda > Insecta > Hymenoptera > Apidae > Eufriesea > Eufriesea mexicana. Next base: position 578,997 of record NW_016908218.1, on the reverse strand, counting down.
TTGCCAAAAATAGTGGTTTCGGCACGGTACGCTTTGTTAGTCTACGTTTGTTTCGGTTAGATTAGGTCGCGTTAGATTGTGATATATCCGATTTTTGTGCTATACGCTGCTATTTGGTGTCTCTCTGCCCCCTACCGTGCCATAACATATTCTGCTTGTCTCAAGGGACTCCAGCAATAGCGGTCTCGGCACATTAGGTTAAGTTAGGATACGTTTGATTATATTACATTTGGATTGGTTAGGTCAGGATACCTCCGACTTTTGTGCCATACACTGCTATTCGGTTGATTTCTGCGCTCTACACAGCTCTAATAATCCCTGCTTGGCTCTGGCTGGGCCAGCAATGTTGGTGGCGTCCAGTTATGTTGAGTTAGGCTTCGTTTGGTCAGGTTACATTTGTTTGCGTTAGGTATGGCTAGCTTTGACTCACCTGCGACACATTCCGATTCTATGGGTTTCTGCTGTCTACCCTCCTGCAGTAAGGTCTGCTTGGATCCGGGAGGCCAGCAGTAGCTTTCGCGTCACGTTAGGCTGAGCTAGATTACGTTTGCTTGTGTTAGTTTTGGTAGCCTTGACTTTCGTGGTACACACTGCTATTCGGCAGATTTCTGCTTCTTCTATGCTCTGCTCGAATCTGGGAAGGCCAGCAACATCTGCCGCGGCTCCGTAGGTTGTGTTTGGATACGTTTGAGCATGTTACGGTTCGTTAGGATTGCAAAGGGTAGATTCGACTCTTCTGCTGTACACTGCGATTCCATGGACTTCCGCGCTCTACTCGCCTCTAATATGCACCCCTTGACTCTGTGGAGGGAAGCAATACTGGCCGCAGCACGATAGGTTGAGTTAGGTTGTGTTTCGTTGGGTTAGGCTGGGTTGGGTAAGGTTAAGATATCTTTCAGATTTGTGCTTTACACTGCAATGCGGCGGATTTCTGCGCTCTGCTGTTCTCTAGTATATTCTGGCCGGCTCTATGGAAGTCATCAATGGTGATGTAAGTAAGTTATGTCGGGTTGGGTTACGTTTGGCTATGTTACGATTGGTTATGTTTGGAGGGGCTAGCTATGACTTTGCGCTGTACACTGCGATTCTATGGTATTCTGCTCTCTACATTCATATAATATGTTCCGCAGGGCTATGGGGAGGCCAGCAATACTGGTCGCGTCACGTTACGTTGAGTTAGGCCACGTTCGGTTATGCTAGGCTAGGTCAGGTTAAGCTAGGATATCTTTGACTTTTTTGCTTTACACTGCAATGCGGCGGATCTCTGCGCTCTGCTGTGATCCAGTATATTCTGGTTGGCTCTGTGGAAGACATAAATGGTGGTGTAGGCCCGTTAGGTCGGGTTGTGTTGTGTTCGGCTGTGTTACGTTTGGTTAGGTTAGGCTAGGATAGCTATGACAATTGTACTGTACACTGCTATTCGGTGGACATCGGCGGTCTGCTGTGCTCTACTATGCTCTGCTCGACTCTGGGACGGGCAGCAATTACAGTCGCAGCTGTTCATTCTCTACTGTAATATGCTCTGCTTGACTCTGTGGAGAATAGCAATTCTGATAGCGGCACATTACGCTGCATTAGATTACGTTTGGTTAGGTTAGGCTGGGTAGGGTTAGGTAAAAATAGCTTTGACTTTTGTTCTTTCAACGGTTATTCGGTGTACTTCTGCGACCCACTGTGCTCTGATATGCTCAGCGTGTCTCCGAGGGAGCCAGCAATAGTGGCCACGGCACCTTAGGTTGGGTTAGGCTACGAGTGTATAGGTTGTGTTTGGCTGAGTAAGGTCTGCATTGCTTTGACTTCCGTGGTAGGCACCGCTATTCCTTGGATTTCTGCGCTCTACTCTACTCCGGTATGTTCCGCTTGGCTCTGGGGATGCCAGCAATAGTGATCTAGCCACTTCAGTTTGGATTATGTTGAGCTTGGTTTTGTTGCGTTTGGCTAGGTTTGGATGGAGTAACTACCTCTTTTGCGCTATACACTGCTATTCGGTTCATTTCTGCGCTGTACATTGCTCTATCATACTCTGCTCGACACCGAGGTGGCCATTAATAGTGGTCTCGTCACGTTAGTTTGAGTTAGTCTACGTTTGGTTACGTCACATTCCTTTGTGTTAGGTTAGGATAGCTTTGACTTTCGTGGTGTCCACTGTTAACCTGCCGACTCTTGCGCTCTACTGTGCTCTACTGTATTCTGTTTGCCACAGCGGCGTCCAGCACTGGGGGTCGCGGCACGTTATATTGAGTTAGGCTTCGTTTGGATAGGTTATAATTGTTCGGCTTAGGTTCGTCTAGCTTTGAATTTTCTGCTATACACCGCGATTCTTTGGATTCCTACTTTCTACGCTCCTCTAATATGTTCTGCTAGGCCCTGGGAAAGACCGCGAGAGAGGTCTCGGCAACTTACGCTGAGTTAGACTACGTTTCATTGGTATAGGGTAGATTTGGTTAGGTTAGGGTGCCTTTGACTTTTGAACCTTACGCAGCATTGCCGCGGCTTTCTGCACATCTGTGATCAAGCATGCTCTGATTTGCTCTGTGGAGGAATTAAATAGTGGCCGGGTCGCTTTACGTTTTGCTTTGTTACGTTTTGTTAGGTCAGGTTAGGTTAAGTTTGATATGAATATCTTTGAATCTTGTGCCACTCACTGCAATTCGCTCGATTTCAATACCCTACTGTCCTCTAGTATATTCTGCCTGGCTCTGCGGAGGACAGAAATAACAGTCTCGCCACGTTAGAGTGAGTTAGGTTACGTTTTGTTATGTTACGTTTGGATAGGTTGGGACAGGGTAGATCTGTTTTTTCTGCTGTACACTGCTATTCGTAGGATTTGTTCGCTCCGGCGTGCTCTAATATGCTCTCCTTGGTTCTGGGGAGGCCAGCAATGGTGGTCCCGCCACGTTAAGCTTAGTTATGTTACGTTTGGTTAGGTTATGCTTGTTTGCGTTATGTTTGGATATATCCGACTTTCTGCGCAAGGAAATTCATTAGGTACATTTCTACGCTCTATTCTGCTCTACTATACCCTGCTCGACCCTCGGAAGGTCAGCAATATCGGTAGCTGCACGTTCGGCCGAATTAGGCTACGTTTGGTTATGTTACAATTCGCTTTGTTGGGAGAGCGTATCTGCGACTTTTGCGCTATACACTGCCATTAGGCGGATTTCTGCACTCTACTGTGCTCTATTATGTTCAGCTTGTCTCTCGGCGTGCCAGCATCAGTGGCATCGCCACGTTACGTTGAGTATGGCTACGTGTGGTTCAGTTAGGTCAGGTCTGGTTTGGTTAACCGTAACCAAGTATCGACCTCTGACTTCTGTGCTTTAATCTGCAATGCGGCGTATTTCTGAGCTTTACTGCGATTTAATATATTCTGGTTGGCACTGGGGATTCCAGTAATAGTGGTCTCTTCACGTTAGGTAAAGTTATGGTGCGTTTGAATACATCACGTTTGATATGTGAGGATATAATAGCTTTGGCTTTTGTGCTATACACTGACATTCGGCGGATTTTTGCGATCTACCATGCTATATGATGTTATGCTTGGCTCTGATGAGGCCTGAAATGGCGGTCACGGCTTGTTAGGTTGAGTTACGCTACGTTTGGTTTGGTTAAGTTAGCTTGGGTTAGGTCCGCATATCCTCGACTTTCGCGGTACACACTGCTACACGGTGGCTCCCTGCGCTCTACTGTACTCAGCTGTACACGGCTCGACTCCGGGGAGACCAGTAATGGTGACCCCGTCACGTTAGTTTCATTTAGGCTACGTCCGTTTATGTTACGTTTGTTCCGGTTAGGAAAGGATAGCATTTACTTTTGTGCTATATACTGCTACTCGGTCGTCTTCTGCAATATACTGGGATCTAATACGCTCTGCCAGGCTCTGGGGAGGGTAGCAATAGTGGTCTCGGCATGTTAGGTTTAGTTGTGTTTGGTTTGGTTAGGCCATGTTCGTTTGTGTTGTGTTAGGGTAGCATTGACTTCCGTCGTATACACGACTATTCTTCGGACTTGTGCGCTTTACTGTGCTCTACTGTATGCTGCATGGCCCTGGGGTGTCCAGCAATAGTGGTCGTGACAATATTGGTTAGGTCAAGGTACTTTTGGTTAGGCAAGGTTGCGTCAGATTTGGCTATGATGGAATTTTGTGCTGTACACTGATATTCGTTGCGTTTCTGCCATCTACGCTGCCCTAGTATGTTCTGCGTGACACTTGAGGCGCCAGAAATAGTGGTCTCGTTTCGTCAAGTTTAGTTAGTCCTCGTTTGGCTTGGTCAGGATTGGTCATGCTTGGTTAGGATATATTTGACTTTTGTGCTATACGCTGCTATTGGGTGACTACCTGCGCCCTTCTGTGCTCCAGTATATTCCGCATGGCTCTGGAGATTCCAGCAATAGTGGTCTCGGCTCGTTAGTTTCAGTCACGATACGTTCGGCTATATTACGTTTGGGCAGGGTAGGACAGAAAAGCTTTGACTATTGCGTTATACGCCGCTATTCGGTGGATTTCTGCGCTCTACGTTGCTCTACTCTACTTTGCTTCACTCTGGGGAGGCCAACAACGGTTGCCGTGGTCACGAAAGTTTGGTTCTGGCTACGTTCTTTCGGGATGGGTTTGGTTTGGTTAGGGGAGGATAGCTTTGACTTTTGTTCCTCTCATGGCCATTCGGTGGATCTCTACGCTCTACTGTGCTCTTATATGCTCTGCTGGGCACTGGGGGGCAGCAATAGTGGTCTTGGAACGTTAGGTTGGGTTATGCTACGTTTGGTTAGGTCAGGTTACGATAGGTTCAGACAGGATAGCTATGACTTTTGTACTACACACTGCAATTCTATGGACTACTGTGCTCTACGGCGCTTTTTCATATTCTGCATGTCCCTGGGGAAGCCAGCAGTAGTGGTCGGGGCACGTTATGTTTAGTTATTCTACCTTTGATTAAGTTCTGGTGGGTCTGGTTTGGTTAGGGTGGCTTCAACGTTAGTGCTGTGCTCTGCTATTCGGTGGATTTCTGCGCTCTGCTGTGCTCTAGTATGCTCTGCTAGGCTATGGAGATGCCTGCAGTATTGATCTCGGCACGTTGGTCTGAAATAAGTTGCGTTTGGTTTCGTTACGTTTGGCAAGGTCAGGATGGGGTTGCTCTGACTTTTATGATATACACTGCCATTCAGTGGATTGCTGCTCTCTACATTGCTCTATTGTACTCTGCTCGACTGACGGGAGGCCAGCAATGGTGTTCGCCGCACGATAGGTTAAGCTAACTTAGGTTAGGTTACGTTGCGTTAGGATACGATGTCTTCGGCCTTTGTGCTCTACACTGCTATTCGATGGATTTCTGCGCTCTACTGCTTTTTAATATTCCCTGCATTGATCTGGGAATGCAGAAATAGTGGGCTCGGAATGTTAGGTACAGTTACGCTACGTTTGTTTATGTTACGTTTGGTTAGGCTTTGAGAGGGTAGATTTGACTGTTGTGCTGTAGACTGCTATGCGGTGGACTTCCGCGCTATGCTGTGCTCTTCTATGCACCGCTTGTCTCTGGGAAGGCCAGCGATGGCCGTCGCGGCACGTTAAGTTCCGATATGACACATCTGGTTATTCTAGGCTTGGTTAGGTTTGATCCGGAAATCTTCGACTTTTGTGCCATTCACTGCAGTTCAGTGGAATCCTGCGCTCCTCTGTGTTCTAGTATGTTATGCTTGGCTCTACGGATGGCAGCAATTCTGGACTTTGCTCGAAACTTATTGTCAGGTTACGTTTGGCTATGTTAGGCTGGTTTGGGTCAGGTATGGTTAGCTTTGACATTTCTTGCATAAAATTCCTTTCTATGTACTTCTGCGCTCCACTCTCCACCAGTATGTCCTGCTTGGCGATGTGGAGACCAGGAATGATGGTTCAGGCACGTTAGGTTCGATTACATTACGTCTGGTAATTTTACACTTCCTTCGGTTAGGATAGGATAACTTTGACTTTTGTGCTATGCACTGATATTCGGTGGATTCCTGCGCTCTACCGAACTCTAGTATGTTTTGCTTGGCATTGGGGAGGCCAGGAATAGTGGTCTCGCCAAGTTGAGTTGAAATAGGCAACGTTTGGTTAGGTTACGTTAGCTGTGGTTTGGTTCGTGTAGCTTCGACTTTTTTGCTATACACAGCGATTCTATGAGTTTCTGCCCTCTACTCTCCTCTAGCATGTTCCGCTTGACTCTGTGTAGGCCAGCAATAGTGGTCGCGCCTTGTTAGGTTGAGTCAGTTTACGTTTGGTTGCGTTATGTTTGATTGGGTTAGGTTTGGATAGATTTAACTTACGCCGTAAACGCTGCTATTCGGTGGATTTCTAAGCTCTACAGTGCTCTAGTATGCGCTGCTGGGCTCTGGGGAAGCCAGTAATAGTGGTATCGGCACGGCTGGTTTGAGGTAGGATGCTTTTCGTTATTTTTCCTTTGCTTTGGTTAGGTTTTCATTACTTCCACTTTCCTGCTATGCGCTGCGGCTCTATGGACTTCTGCGCTGAACTGAGCGCTGCAACACTATGCTTGGGTCTGGTGACGCCAGAAATAGTGGTCGCGGCTGGTTAGTTTGAGTTATGCTGCTCAAGGTCTGGATAGGCTTGGTTGGTTTTGGTTGGGTTAGCTTTGGCATTTGCGCTATACACTGCTCTTCGGTGGATTTCTGCGCTCTACGTGGCTCTACTATACCCTGCTCGACATTCGGGATGAGAGCAAAAGCGCTCGTCTCACGTTCGATTGTATTAGGTTACGTTTGGTTGGGTCATGTTAGGCTAAGTTTGTTTAGGCTAGCATCCACTCTCGTCCTATACACAGTTATTCGGTGGATACCTGCCGTCCTCTGTACTCTACTAGAATCCGCTAGCACCTGGGGAGCCAGCAATTGTGGTCGCGGAACGCTACGTTCTATTTGGCTGCTTTAGGACTGCTTATGCTGGTTTGGGTTCGGTCTGGATATCTGTTACTCTTCTGCGGTACACTGCGATTCTATGGATTTCTGCGCCCTGGTCTCCTCTAATACGGTCCGCTCGGCTCTTTGGAGGTCTGCAATATTGGTGGCGGCATATTAGGTTGAGTTCGCCTTCCCGTGGCCTTGTTACGATTGGTTAGGTTACGAGAGGGTATCTCTAATTTTTTGCTATACTTTCCTATTCGGTGGATGTCTCCGCTCTACCGTGCTCTAATATACTCTGCTTTGCTCTGGAGAAGCCATAAATAGCGACCGCGGCATTCTAGGTTGCGTTCGGTTGCGTTTGGGTAGTTTATGTTAGCATGGGTATGGTTCGGATAGTTCAGATTTTTCTGGTATACACTGCGATTCCAAGAATTTTTGCGCCCCACCCTCCTGCATGGCCCAGTGAGTCCAGCAATAGATGTCGCGGCTCGTTAGGTTGTGTTAGATTGCGCTTGGGTATGTTAGGTTTGGTTTGAATATGACGGGATGGCTTTGACTGTTGTGCCATACACTGCAATTCGTTGGATTTCTGCGCTCCACTGCACTCTAGTGTACACTGTTTGGCTTTGTAGAGGACAACAATAGCGATCTTGGCATGCTAGGTTGAAATATGGTACGTTTGGTTGTGTTACGTTAGCTTTTGTTAGGCTTTTGTAGCTTCGACGTTTCCGCTATACACTGCTATCCTATGTATTTCTCCGCACTACACTCCTCTATTACGCTCTGCTTGGCTCTGAGTTGGCCAGCAATACTGGTCACGGCATGATAGGTGGAGTTAGATTACGTTTGGTTAGGTTATGTTAGGTTGAGTAAAGTCAGGATAGCTTCGATATATGTGCTCAACACTGATATTCTATGGACTTCTGTGCTCTAATGTGCTCTATTATATTCTGTTTGTCCCTGGGGAAGCCAGAAATAGTATTCGAGGCACGTTAGGTTTAGATATTCCACGTTCCATTAGAATATGTGGGACTGGTTAGGTCAGGATACCTGTGACTTTTGTGTTGTACGTTGCTATTTGTTGACTTCCTGTACTCTACTGTGCTCTACTATACTCTGCTCCACTCTGGGGAGGCCAGAAATAGAGGCCTTGGCACGCTAGGTTCAGTTGGGTTACGCTTGGCTTGGCTAGGCTATGATAGGTTTGGCCATCATACCTTTGACTTTTGCTCCATACAGAGCTATTTGGTAGATACCTTTGCACTGCATTGCTCTAATAGCATCTTCTTGTCTCTGGGGAGGCCAGCAATCGTGGTCGTGGCACGTTTGGTTGTGCTATGTTACGTTCGGTTTTGTTAGGTTAGGTTAGGCTAGGACGCTGAAGCTTAGACTTTTGTGCTACACACTGCTCTTCGGTGGATTTCTGTGGTCTAATGTACTCTGTCACGTTCTGCTTCCCTATGTGGAGCCCACCAGTATTGGTGTGAGCACGTTAGTCTGTGTTAAGCTACGTTCGGTTATGTTACGTTTGGATATGTCAGGATAGGATAGCTTAGACTTTTGCGGTATACACGGCTATTCGGTGGATCTCTGCGCTGTACTGTGCTCTAACATACTCTGCTTGTAGCTACGGATGCCAGGAGTATTGGTCTCGGCAGGTTAGGTTGAGTTAGGCTTCGTTTGGCTAGGTTAGGTTTTGTCAAGTTAAGATGGGATGTCCTTGACATTTGTGCCTTGCACTTCACAGCGGCGGATTTTTGCGCTCTCCAGTGCTATAGTATATTCTGCTTTGTTCTGGGGAGGTCGGCAATAGTGGGCTAGGCACGTCCGGCTGTGTTAGGTTACGTTGGCTTTTCTCATGTGTGGTTCGGTTAGGAGAGGATAGCTTTGACTTTTGTACTGTACCCTGCTATTCGGTGGACTTCTGCCCTCTACTGCGATCTATTATTCCCTGCTTTGTTGTGAGATTTCCAGCAATAGTGGCCGATGCGCGTTAGGTTGAGACAGGTTACGTTTGGTTAGGTTAGGTTTGTTTGTGTGTGGTTGGGATATCTTCGACATTCGTACTCTACACTGCCGCTCTGTGGACCTCTGCGCTCTACTCACCCCTAGTAAGCCCCGTTTGGTGATTGGGATGCCGGCTATAGTGGGCTAGGCACGTAAGATGGTTTTACTCTACTCTGTCCGACTTTGGGTAGGCCAGCGTTTGTGCTGTTTGCGCGATAGTTTGCGCTATGGTATGTTTAGTAATGTTGCGACTGGTTAGGTTAGGATAGGTTAGCGCTGACTTTTGTGCTGCACTCCGATATTCGGACAGTCTCTACGCTCTACATTGAGCTACTACGCTCTGCTCGTTTCCGGGGAGTCCAGTAATAGTGTTCTCGGCCCGTTCGTTTGAGATAGGTTACGTTTGGTTCCGTTACGTTGGTACGGGTTAGGTTTGGATTCCTTTGACTTTCGTGCTATACGCAGTTATTCGGAGGATTCCTGCCCTCCGCTTTGTTCTACTCTTGTCCGCTAGACCCGGCAGATGCCGGAAATAGTGTTCGCGGCACGATACGTTTAGCTTGGCTTCGTTAGTTTTGGTTAAGATAGTTTGCTGTATTTTAGGATACCTTTGACTTTTCTGCTGTACACTGCGATTATTTGGATTTCTGCGCCATGCACTCCTCTAATACGTTCTGCTTGGCTCTGTGGCGGCCAGGAATAGTGGTGGCGGCTCGTTCGGTTGTGTTCGGTTACGTTCCATAGTGTTACGATTGTTTAGGTTAGGATACGGTACCTTTGACTTTAGTGCTACATACTGCTTTTCGGAGTATTTCTCCACTCTACTGTGCTCTAGTGCGCTCTGCTTTGCTCTGGAGAGGCCAGAAATAGTGGCCGTGGCGCGTTGGTTTGAGATGGGTTTCGCCTGGTTAGGTTACGTTTGTTTATGTGAGGTTCGGGTATCTTTTACTTTCGTGATATGCATTGGAATTCTATGAACCTCAGAGCTCTATTCACCTCTATCATGCTCTGCTTGACAACTGGGTGGCCAGCAATAGTTGTCTCAACACGTTAGGTTGATATATGATACGCTTGGTTCGGTTACGTTTGCTCTTGTTGGGTCTGGATTGATCCGACTTTACAGCTATCCGCTGCTATCCGGTGGATGTGCGCGCTTTACTCATCTCTAATATGCTATGCTTGGCTCTGGGGAGGCCAGCAATGGAGTTCTCGGCACGCTAGGTAGGGATATGTTACGGTTGGCTTGGCTAGGTTATGACATGTTCGGCAAGGATTGTATTGTGTTTTGCGCTATGCAGCGCTATTCGGCCGATATCTGTGCACTGCGTTACTGCTCTAGCATCTGCTTGCCTTTGGGAGGCCAGTAATGGTGGTGGTGGCACGTTTGGTTGAGGTAGTTCACGCTTGGTTAGTGTAGGTTTGGTTATGTTTGTCTAAGATGGCTTTGACATTTCTGCTGTACGCTGTCATTCCGGGGATTCCTGCACTCTACATTGCTCCACTATGCTCTGCTCGAACCTGCGTACACCAGCAATATTGCTTCCGGCACGTTAGGTTGAGCTATGTTCCGTTTGGTTAGGTTAGGATATTAGGCCTTCTGTTTTTTGGTATACACTGCCATTCGGCGGATTTCTGCGCTCTTCATTGCTCTACTGTACTCTGCTCCACTCTGGAGAGACCTGTAATAGCGATCGTGGCACGATATTCTGATTTATGTTACATCCGTTGGGCTAGGTAAGGTCAGGTTAGGTTAGAATATATTTGACGTTAGTGCTATACAGTGCTACTTTGTGGCTTTCTGCGCCCTACGTTGCTCTACTATACTCTGCTCGACAGTGGGAAGCCAGTAATCGTGGCCTCGGCACGATAGATTGAGATAGGGTACGTTTGGTTAGGTTATGTTAGTTCTGGTTAGGCTTGGATTGCTTTGACTTTCGTGGTATAGACTGTTGTTCGATGGGTTTCTGTGCTCTACTGTGCTCTAGTATATTCTCCTTGTCTCTGGGGAGGCCAGCAGTATTGGTCTCGGCACGTTTGTCTGAGTAAGGTTGCGTTTGGTTGGGTTAGGTTTGGTTGGGTTAGGTACGGGTAGACTTGACTTTCGTGGTATACACTGATATTGTGTGGATCACTAAGCTCGGCTGTGCACTATTGTATTCTGCGTGGACGTGTGGAGACCAGCAATCCTGGTCGCGGATCGTTATGTTGAGTTGGGCTATGTTTGGCTATGTACCTTTGGTTTGGTTTAGGCATGGGTAGCTTCGACTTTTGTGCTACACTCTGATATTCTGCTGA
>NW_016908218.1:474134-567513 GCF_001483705.2 Eufriesea mexicana | reverse complement strand
CCCCCCCCCCCAGCGTGCTCTAGTCTAATCTGCTAGTCCCTGGGGAGCCATTATTAATGGTAGCGGCACGTTACGATCTGTTCGGCTTCGTTAAGTTTGGCTACGTTAGTTTGGGTTTGGTTTGGGTATCGGCGACTTTTCTGCTGTACACGGCGATTCTATGTATTTCTGCGCCCCACACTCCTCTAATAAGATGTGCTTGGCTCCGTGCAGGCCAGCAATATTGGTGGCGGCGCGTTAGATTGTGTTTGGTTACGTGCGGTAATGTTACGATTGGTTAGTTTACGACATAGCACTCATAACTTTTGCGCTTTACGCTTCTATTCGTTAGATTTTTGCGCTCTAATTTGTTCTAATATGTTTTGCTTGGCTCTGGGGATGCCAGCAATGGAGGCATCGGCACGTTATGTTTAGCTATTCTATGTTCAGTTAGGTTTAGTTGGGTCTTGTTTGGTTAGGATAACATCGACTTTTCTACTATACACCGCTGTTCGGTGGATTTCTGCGCTCTACATTGCTCTACTATACTCTGCCCCACTCTGGGGAGACCAGCAATAGCGGACGTGGCGCGGTAGTTTGAGATAGGTTACGTTTTTCTAGGTTAGATTAGGTTACGTTTGGTTAGGATGGATTTGACTTTAGCGTTATACACGTCTATTCGTTGGATTTCTGTGCGCGACTGTGCCCTTATATGATCTGCTTGCCTCTGGGGAGGGCAGCAATAAATGTCTCGGCTCGCTAGGTTTATTTTATTCCACGTTCGGTTAGGTTAGCATGGGTCACGTTAGGTTAGGATATCTTCCACTTTTGCGCTGTACACAGCGATTTGTGTCTATCTGCGCTCTACTGTGCTTCAGCACAATCCGCTTGACTCTGGAGACGCCAGTAATAGTGCTCTTGTGCCGTTAGGATGAGTTAGGATAGTTTGGTTGCGTTATGTTTGTTTGGGTTATGACTGTATAGATTCGACTTTCGCGGTGCACGCAGCTATTCGGGGTATTTCTAAGCCATACTGTGCTCTATTATGCTCTGCTTGTCTCCGGGGAAGCCAGCAATGGAGGTCGCGGCACGTTAGATTTTATTATTCTACGCGTGGTTAAGTTATGTTAGGCCTGGTTATGACAGGATATCCTTGACCCTTGTGCTATACATTGTTATCTGGCGGGTTTATGCGCTCTACTGTGCTCTAGTATACGCCGCTTGTCTCTGGGGATGTCAGCAATAGTGGTCTGGGCATATCAGGATGAGACAGGCTGACTGCGTTACGTTTGGTCAGGTTAGGATGGGAGAGTTCAGTCTTAAGTCCTATACAGTGCTATAATGTAGACTTTTGCGCTCCGCTGTGCTCTAATATGATCTGCTTGACTCCGAGGAGGCCAGAAATAGTGGTATCGGCTCGTTACGTTCAGTTAGGGTACGTTTGGTGCGTTAGGCTATGTGAGGTTTGGTTAGGATATCTTTGACTTTTGCGCTTTGCACTGTAATGCGGCGGATTTCTGTGCACTTCTGTGCTCTAGTATATTCTGATAGTCTCTGGGGATGTTAGCAATGGTGGTATAGGCACGTTAGGTTAAGTTAGCTTCCGTTTGGTTACGTCAGGTTTGGTTAGGTTAGGCTGGGGTAGCTTTGACTTTTGTGGTATAAACTGCTTTCCTGTGGATTTCTGCGCTCTACTGTGATCTTCTGTTCCCTGCTTGGCTCTGGGGGGGGGGGGGGAGATAGCAGCTACGGCATATCAGCTTGAATTATGCTATGTTCATCTGGCTATGTTTGTTTGGATCAGATATGCATAGATATGGCTCTTCTACAATACACGGCGACCTATGAATTTCGGCGCTCCCCTCTACTATAATATGTTCCGCTTGGCTCTGTAGAGGCTAGCAGCACTGGTCTCCTCAATATAGGTTGAGACAGATTACGTTTGGTTAGGTTCGATGAGGTTGGGTCTTGTTTGGACAGCTTTGACTTTTGTGCTATATACCGCTATTCGGTCGATATCTGCGTTCTCCGTTGCTGTACTAGCATTAGCTTGTCTCTGGCGAGGTCAGCAATTGTGGCCTAGGCACGTTACGTTGAGTTACGTTACGTACGGTTAGGTTAGGTGAGGTTAGATTTGGTCAGGGTGTCTATGACTTTTGTGATATAAACAGCAATGCGGTGGCTTTCTACGCCCAGCTGTGCCCTTGTATATTCCGCTTGGCTCCGCGGAGGCCAGCAATAATGGTCCCGGCGGGTTAGGTTGGTTTGGTTACGTTTGGTTAGGCCAGGTTAGGGTGGGTTTGTTTTTGATGACGCTGAGGCCAGCTGGTCTCTCCACACAGGTAGGCGCGAGAAGCGAGCGCTACGGCAGGCTGCCCCGCAACTGCCCGCGAGAGAACCCACGAGTGAGCCGAAGATAGCCGATGGTAAGACGGGGCGCCGCGCCTCGGGGACGAGCTCCCCTAGCGCGCATCCCGCGACCGCCGCGAAGACCAGTGCGATGCCCGGCTACGACAAGTATTGTGCGCGTCACCGGGGCCCGCCAACTGGCGACCGCGCCGTGCCTCGAGCTAATGCTTTATAACGGCTTCGCGAAAAAGATGTTATTGTACTTTCTAGCGTCGCCGCCGCAGGGGAACGCGTGTGTAGGTGTGGGACACGCGGCTTGGAAAAACCCTAACCTCACCGTTGAAGGATCATCGGACAAGTTGGACCTACCCTTGCGGGGAGCAGCTCACTTGGCAGTGGCTGCGGGTTGTCTAGCAGCCCGCAGCCTCGTTACCAGCGGGAGCCGCATGGAGGCGGAGCTGCCAGCTTTCGCTCGGTCCCAGCAGGATGGCGTGTGCCGATGTACCTGCACCGTACCGGTATCCGTCTCTGGATACCTCCTGCGGTGACAGTCACAGGTGCCTTACCTCGCTTCCCTTGCTGTAGTTTTCCTCCGGTGCTTCTCTTGGTGATCCTGTCTGGCCATCTTCTTCGTAAGTTCATGTTGGCTGCTTCCTCCTTAGCAGCGGTTGGTCCTGTTCCGGTTGGGTCCTGCTTGCGCCAGCCTTGTGCCTCTTCTTGGTCCTCTGCTTCTAATATCTTCTTCTTCTTCCACACCGCATCTTCTCCCTCTGCCACCACGATTTCCTCTTGCTGTTGTTCCCTCTCTTCTGTCCCGCCATTTCTTCTCCTTGGCGGAGAGTACGCCGCGAGCGAACCTCCGAAAGTGACGAAAAGCCTTTCTCGACGTGAGGATACGACTTTCGACTGGCCACCTGAATCTGTGGCCGTCGAGTCCTTCTTTCAGTGCGCGCCGGCTATCACCATAGAGTGGGCAGTCCTCTATGATGTGCCCCGGCGTTTCCTCTTCTCCGCATTCGCACAGTTCCGTATCGCTGAAGCCGAAGTACTTCAGTTTGCTATTGAAGTCTCCGTGGCCACTGAGGAACTGTGTCATATAGTGGTCCACATGGATCCATTTAACCTTGACCCTATCGTGGACGCTGCTGAAGTAGGCGTATGTTGTTCGTCCTTTCTCTGTCGCTCGCCAACGCTCCTGCCAAGTGGCCATGGCCTCCTCCCGTAGGCGCCGCCTTGTTTCCACCATGTTCGAGGAACCCTTTCTTTCTGCGTGCATTCGTGCGCGCATCTCAACCACCAAGTCTATTGGCATTTCGCCAGCCATCACTTGTAGAGCCTCTGTAGAAATTGTCCGGTATGCCTTCGTGACATGAAGCAAGGCCATTCTCTGCGATCTCTCGAGGATCTTCTTTGTCTTTAAGTTCAGCTGGTCGGCCCAGCCAGCTGCGGCGTACGTGGCGGTCGGGACAAAGAGCCCCCTGTACAGGGTGGTTAAAGCTCCACGTCCGAGACCCCAGTTCGCCTTGGCTACCTTGGCCAGGCTCTTGAACATTCTTCTGCACCTGTGCGCTGTTTCTTGCACGTGCTTCTCGATTCCCAGGCCGCGCTCAAGATGGACGCCCAGGTATTTGATCGATGGGCGCATCCAGATGCTTTTCCCGTTGTTGCGTATTGTTGGTGGTCGTTCGGCATCGAGCTTCCCCTTCACCAACAGCATCTCCGTCTTCTCGGCCGACAGTGCCAGCCGCTTGCGGCTGCACCAAGTAGAGACCGCTGTGACCGCTGATTGCCCCTCTCGCCGCAGTTACTCCCGCGAGTTACCGCCGACCAGGATCATTATGTCGTCGGCGTACGCGACCGCTTCGCATTTTGTCTCCTCGGACTCTAGTTGCGCCAGCAGGTCGTCAAAGACTATATTCCAGAGGCTGGGGCCAAGTATCGACCCTTGCGGGCAACCCATTGTTACGAACTTCTCGACAGATTCGTGCTTCCCTGTCAGCTGGCCTCTCCTCTCCGTGAAGTAGCTTTGCGTCAACTTGTACATGTTCTGACGCAGTTCCTTCGCTTCAGTTCGTGGAGCACGTTAGGCCACCATACATTATCGAAGGCACCCGATATATCGAGTGCAATCGCTAAAATGTACTTAACCCGGCTACGACAAGGAGAAGAGCGGCGACAAGCAGGGCCCCATTCTTAAGCGTCTGCCGTCGCGGTTTGGGAACGCGAGGGCTCGAGTCTCTTTTGCGCGGCGGCCATCTCCACTGCGAGAGAAAAGATAAATCTTGCCGACCACTGGACCGAGGACTTGCGCACCAGTCGGGCCGCTTCCGGCGGTCTCCTGCTGGACATCGGTGGACCCGATGGAGCACAGCGAGCGGTCGCTCTCTCCAGGCGAATGAGCGGAGCCTTGGGGCGATCCGGGTGGGTTATGGCCCACCAAAAAGGCGGAGCTGAATGCAACAGGGCACGACGACACTGTCACTCCCCACGTGGTGCCCGATGCCCTGGCCAGGGCCAGTGATTGCACCGAGGCGGAAATGAGGACCGGAGTGATCCGGTCTTCCGCTTCGGGGCTGGGCTCTGTATGGGTCCAGCTTACAATCGCGGCAGCGAGAACGGCCGACGATTGCGGACGGATCCGCGTCGGCTGTACTTCTACCCGTGTCGTAGCCTTGGATGCACGGCGCCGCCACTGCTTCCGTTGCCTTGCGTTCGGTCACGAGAGGAACGGATGCTCTAGCGCTGTGTACCGCAGCGACACATGTTACAGGTGTGGCGCGACGGGCCACCGTGCCAGTGGGTGCAGTGCGCCTGCCACCAAGTGCCCGGTTTGCGCCGGGATCGGCCGCGCATCCAACCACCGTCTGGGCAGCAATGGCTGCTGCCCGTCAAAGGCGAAATGCGCGGTTCTACGGGCGCCTGCTGGCGCCGCGTCCGCCTCGGCGGCCTCGAGCGCCAATTCGGAAGCTGCGACCGCGAATTCCGTCTGTGCGACCGCTACCGCGAAGGGCCCGCCGGTCGGCGAAGCACCGGGCCCGCAGCCGGCCCGAAAGAAGTGGGCTAGGAGGAGGCCATGGACACGGCCTAAATTTCACGCCGTTCATGGTGCTCCAGGACAACCTAAACCACTCGCGGGATTCGCAGGGCCTGCTCCTGCAGACGCTCCTGGAGATGGGTATCGGGCTGGCTGTTACCGTAGAGCCGCACAGTGTCCTCGATCAAGATGGGTGGCTCTGGGATCGGGACGGCTCCGTGGCGATCATCTGGGGATTACTGCGTACACCCGCATCAACGCTACTTCACAGCGTTGAGGGATTCGTGACGGTCTCCTGGAACGAACTAGTCGTGGTGGGCTGTTACGTCCCCCCCAGCCGCGGCCTCTCGCCTTGCGTGAGGTACCTGGACGAGCTCGGAGCTTTCCTTAGTGGACACACGGCTCGTCCGTTTCTGATCCTGGGGGATCTCAGCGCCTACACCGTGGCGTGGGATTCCCCGCGAACAGACGCTCGGGGCGAGGCCCTGCAACATTGGGCCGCGGGGTTGGACCTGCAGTTGCTCAAGCGGGGTTCCGTAAGCACGTACGTCCTGTGGAACGGCACGTCCATCGTGGACTTGTCGTTCGCATCGCCGGCAGCTTTGCGGCGGGTCACCGGCTGGAGCGTGGCGGTGGAAGTGGAAACGCTTAGCGACCATCTCCACATCTCCGTGATGCTTGCCGTCACTCCTTGCACCGATCTGGAACCACCCAGCGGGAAGCACGCCATAGCGCCGCGTTGGGCGCTCGGGCGCCTCGACCGCGACCTCTTCGCCGCGGCCGTCCAGGTCGTTGCCTAGGAGGATGGAACCGCCGGGTACGAAAACGACGAAGCGGGGTTAGTGGCGTAGCGTCTAAGGGCGGCGATGACGCGCGTGTGCGACGTAGCCACGCCGCGGGTGAGGGAGCCACCTTCGCGTGGCGCAGTGCACTGGTGGTCGACCGAAATCGCGCACTTCCGGGAGCTCTGTGTGTTCGCGTAGCGGCACTACACCCGGGCGCGGCGTGGATGAAGCGCGGTCTCCGCCGAGGATAACGCGCGCCCCTATCGCGAGTTCCGGTCAGCGGTGAGCGATTTGCCGGAGGGAGATTCGCAGATCCATATCTCTGCAACGGGACGAACCCCTCGCGACGCACGGTAGCGATCCGTGGGGACGCCCCTATAAACTAGTAGTGGGGAAGTTAAGGCCATGGGCGCCGCATGCGACCGAGCATATCGAACCCGTGCTCCTGCGGCGGGTGATGCACACCCTACTCCCGGTGGCGGCGCAGGAGGGGGTGGAACCCGCTGCAGTGCGATCGGAACTGGTGGTATGGTCCGACGAGCTAGGTGTCTCGCGCGAGGAGTTGGGCCGTAAGGTTATTAGGATGGCGGCGAGGAGAACCGCTCCCGGACGGGATTGCAACCCAGGACGAGCGCTTGCACAGGCTCTGGATGCGTGGGGTGAGCGTCTGCGACGGCTGTTCGACAGCTGCCTCAGGAACGGTCGCTTCCCGGTATGTTGGATGAGAGCGAGTGTCGGCGACTATTTGGCCGAGTGCTCGATCGAGTGTCCCGGACACTCTTTTCGATCAGGGTCGTGAGCGGTTACCACACGATATCCCACGAGGCGGCGATGGTCCTGGAGGGTGTTCCGTCGTTCGAACTGCAGGCGGTGGGGGAGGCACGTATCTACGGACTCCTACACGCTGGTGGCGTCAGAGCTCCTGAAGAAGGGGCCGTTTCGTTGAGGCGAAGGTTCCGACAGTCCGTGATTACCGCCTGGCGAGCGCGGCTGAGGAAGCCGAGCAGACGGCGGCACCGGGCGATCGAGGCTGTGCTCCCCGTGCTGGATGCATGGGGGCGCATCCGCACCTGACGCATTTACCGCCTGACACAGGTGCTAACCGGGCACGGGTGCTTCGGGGAGTACCTGTGTCGTATCGGGTGGGAACGTGAGACGCGGTGTCATCACTGCGGGGAAGGGCGCGACACGGCGCAGCACACGTTGGTGGAATGTCCGGCGTGGGCTCGCGAGCGCCGGTTACTCTGTCGCGTGGAGGGTTGGGACCTTTCACTCTCCGTCGTCGTGGAGCGGATAACGTACGGCTTAGGTGCGTGGCGTGCGGTGGCCTACTTCTGTGAGGCGATTATGTTACAGAAGGTGGCCGCGGAGAGAGCCCGCGAGCGTAGCGCGTGCACCTCGCGCGTAGGGCGGCGGATGGTGCATGCGCGGCGCAGGTGGGCGGCGCCGGTGGGCGGCGCCTGTTGTAGCGCGTGCACCTCGCGCGTAGGGCGGCGGATGGTGCATGCGCGGCGCAGGTGGGCGGCGCCTGTGGGCTGCGCGCGCACTGCCGGATGTGTTAACGCGTTAGACCACCGCCTTCGCGAGCGACCATGTACCTACGGCCGGGGAGACTGTCTCTCTCTCCCGTTTTAACCTAGGTCAGTGTGACCATGGGCTGGTGTGTGGGGGCACATCTGTTCTAGAGCGCGGCGTCGCGTGATGGTCGCGCGGCATCCACATGGTATTCGTGCGTTGCGGTGCGGTGGAGTGCGTGGTGTGCGTGCCTGTAATCCACCAGCCTCGCGTGCATGGACATGATCGTTTCGGTTGCGATTTCCCGTCGCGCCGGGAGGGTACTGCGGCTGCGTCATGGGGGCGTCCTGGCAATTGCGTCGCCGCGAAGTCCAGGTCGCGCCGAAATGCGAAGGGCTGGACATCGTGGGGGTTTTGGTGGGTAAAAAACACACGTAAACCCGCCCCCTCCCCAAAGGGGGCTGGGTATCTTTGGAAAACTTCCCCCACGTGAAAAAGGCGAAAAAATATTTGGTTACGATGGCTTTGACTTTTGTGCTATACACTGCTATTCGTTGGATTTCTGCCCTCCACTGCGCTCTGGTATGCTCTGCTTGGCATTGAAAAGGCCAGAAGGAGTGGTGTTGGCTCGTTAAGTTTAGTTAGTCCACATTTGGCTGTGTTAGGTTTGGTCAGGTTAGGTTAAGGTATATTTGACATTTGTGCTGTAAGCTGCTATTTGGTGGCTATCTGCGCACTACTGTGCTCTAGTATATTCCGCTTGGCTCAGGGAATTTCTGCAATAGCGTTCTCGGCACGTTAGGTTAAGTTAGGATACGTTAGATTATATTACGTTTGGATAGGTTTGGATAGAATAGCTTTGACTTTTGTGCTATACACGGCTATTCGGCAGATTTCTGCGCTCTACGTTGCTGTACTACACTCTGCTCGACTCTTGGGAATCCAGCAACTGTGGCCCCGACAAGTTCGTTTTATTGAGGCTACGTCTGGTTATTACGTTTGGTCAGGTTGGGAGAGGATAGCATTAACTTTTGTGCTATATACAGCTATTCGGTGGAATTCTGCGTTTTAGAGGGTTTTAATATGCTCCGCTCGACTTTGAATTGACCAGCAATAGTTGCGCTACACGTTAGGTACTGTTAGGTTACGTTTGGCTAGGCTAGGTTGTGTTAGGTTTGGCTATGATGGCTTTGACTTTTTTGCTATACACAGCTACTCGGTGGATTCCTGCGCCCTACTGCGCTCTGCTATACTCTGCTCTACTCTGGGGAGGCCAGGAAGAGTGCTCCAGGCTCGATAGTTTGATTTATTCCACGTTTGGTTATGTTACGTTTGGTTAGGTTAGGAGAGTACAGCATCGACATTTGTGCTGTATACTGCTTTTCGGTGTATTTTTGGGCCATGTAGTGCTCTAATATGCTCTGTTTGGATCTGTGGACGCCTATAATAGCGGTCTCGTCACGCTAGGTTGAGATAGGTTGCGTTCGGTTAGGTCATGTTTGTTTGGGTCAGGTTTGTGTGACTTTGACTTTGTTGGTACAGAATGTTTTGCGGTGGATTTCTACGCTCTACGGTGCTCTTCAATACCCTGCCCGACACTTGGGAGGCCAGCAATAGTGGTCGCTTCACGTTAGGTTGAGTAATGCTGCGTTCGGTTAGGTTACGTTTGGTCAGGTTTGAATTGGATAGCTCTGACTTTCGTGCTAGATGCTGCCATTCTATGTACCCCTGCGCGCTACCCTCCTCTAATACACCCTGCTTGGCGTTGGGGAGGCCAGCGATTGTCGGCTAGGTACGTTAAATTGGTATCTGTTACGTTTGGTTGGGATGTGTTAGGTTAGGATATCTCCTACTCTTTTGTGATGCACTGCTATTCGGACGATATCAGCGCTCTGCATTGCTGTACCAGCATCTGCTTCCCTCTAGGCAGGCCAGAAATGGTGACCGTGACACGTTTGTTTGAGTTAGGTTACAACTGCTTAGGTTAGGTTGGGTTAAGTTTGGTAAGGATGCCTACGACTTTTGTGCTATACACTGCTATTCGGTGGATTTCTGCGCTCTACTGTGCTCTAGTATGCTCTTCATGGAATCGGGGAAGCCTGTAATAGTTGTCTCGGCATGATAGTTTGAGATAGGGTATTTTTGGTTAGGTCACGTTTGCTCTGCTTAGGTTAGGGTGGCTTCGATTTCTCTGATACACACTGCAATTCTATGATTACCTGCGCTCTACTCACCTCTATTATGCCCTGTATCGCTCTGTGGAGGCCAGCAATACTGGTAGCGGCGCGTTAGTTTGAGATAGATTAGGTTTGGTTAGGTGAGGTTTGGTTGGGTTTTGTTAGGATAGCTTCGGCTTATGTGCTCTACACGGATGTCCTATGGACTTCTGTGCTCTACTGCCCTTTATCAAATTCTGCTTGTCCTTGGGGAAGACAGCAACAGGGTTCGCAGCACGTTACGCCAAGTTATTCTACGTTTGGTTATGCTAGGTTAAGCCTGGGTGGGTTAGGCTAACATTGACTTTTGTCCTGTTCACAGCATTTCGGTGGATTTCTGCGCTCCACTGTGCCCTAATATGTTCCGCTTGTCTCTGTGGAGGCCAGCAATATTGATGATGGCACGCTTGGTTGAAATATGTTACGTTTGGCTTGGCTAGGTTAGGATGGGTTTGGTTAGGATAGCTTTGACTTTTGTTCTATACACAGATATTCGGTCGATATCAGCCCTCTGCATTGCTCAACTAGCATCTGCTTGTCTCTGTGGAGCTCAGTAATAGCGGTAGTGGCACGTTTGGTTGAGTTATGTCACGTTCGGTTAGGATAGGTTAGATTCAGATTGGTTGGGATGGCTACTATGTGCTATGCACTGCAAATCGGTGGATCCCCGCGGTCAACTAAGCTCTAGTATGTTCTGCTTGCCTCTGGGATGGCAGAAATATTGGTCTCGTCACGTAATGTTGAGTTATATTACGTTTGGTTATGTCTCGTTTTTGATAAGCTAGGATAGGAAATCATTGACTTCTATGATATACACTGCTGCTCGTTGAATTTCAGCGATCAAACTTTTCCTATTCAAACATAACCAAGAGTGAGGTAACCAATCTTAGAATATCACAATCTAACGCGCCGCGGCAACGACATCCAGCCTTCCCAGATCAAAGCAGAGAACATTAGATCTCAGTAGAGCGCAGATATCCACCGAGTAGCATTGTATAGCATAAAAGTGAAAGCCACCATTCCCAATCTCACCAAACGTAACGTAACCAAACGTGACCTGACTCATCCTAACGCGCCGAGACAAAAATTACTGCCCTCCCCACAGCCAAGAAGAACATTATAGAGGAGAGCAGAGCGCTGAAATGCATAGAGTCGCAGTGCATAGCACAATAGTCGAGGCCACCATATTCTAGCGTGACCATGCTTAACATAACCGCACGTAGCTTAAATCAACGTATCGCGCCGAGACCACTACTGGTGGCCTCCCCAGAGCCAAGCAGAACAAAGTATAGCACAGCGGAGCGCGGAACTCCATCGAACAATGGTCTACACCACGAAAGGCGAAGCTATCCGTGCCTTACCGAGACCAACATAACATAACCAAACGCATACTAACCCAACCTAACGCGCCGTGGACACAATTTCTGGCCTCCCCAGAGCAAAGCAGAGAATAATCGAGTACAGTAGGGCGCAGCGATCCGCCGAATAGCAGTTTATGGCACACATATCAAAGCTATCCTTTCCTAAACTAACCGAACGTGACATAACCGAACGTATTCTATCCAAACCTAACGTGCTGAAGCAACTACTGCTGTCCTGCTCAGAGCAAAGCAGTAAATATTAGGGGGTGTAGAACGCAGAAATCCATTGGTCCGCTGCGTATAGCAGAAAAGTCGTAGCTACACAAACCTTGAACGGACAAACGGAACATAACCAAGCGAAGCTTAACACAAACTATCTTGACGCGACCACTATTGCTGGAACCCCAGGGCAAAGCATCATATATCAGAGCGCAGTAGAGCGCGGATATCCGTCGAATAGTGGTATATATTACGAAGTGAAATTTATTCAAACCTAACCGAGACATTCATATCACAACTAAACGCATACTAACCCTAACTGACGTGCCGGGAATACTGTTACCAGCCTCTCTAGAGTCATGCAGAGTATAGCGGAGCAATGAGGAGCGTCGGAATCCGCCGAATAGCAGTCTACAGCACAATAGTCAACTCTCCCCTACCCTCACATATTCAAGCGTAATGTAAACAAACGTAACCAAGCTTAACCTAACGTGACGAGACCGTTGTTGCTGGCCTCCCCAGAGACACGTAGAAATTGCTGCAGTACAGTAAAGCGCAAGTGTCCGAACGCAACCTAACTCAGCCTATCGTGTCACGGCCGCTGCCGCTGGCCTCCGCAAAGACAAGCAGAGGCTTGTAGAGCGATTCAGAGCGTATATATCGACCGAGTAGCGTTGTATGGCACAAAAGTGAAAGCTAGGTCCTAACCAGACCATACCTCCCCTAGCCAAGCCAAATGTAACATAATCCAAGCTAATGTACCAAGACCGCTATTGCTGGCCTCCCCAGAAGCAAGCGAATCATATCAGAGCATCGCAGAGCCCAGAAATTGACTGTATAGCATTTTATAGCACAAAAATCAAAGCTATACATCCAAACCTTGCCAAACGTAACGTAAACAAGCGTAACGTGACCATTTGTAACCTGCCGAGACCACTGTTACGGCCTTTTCGAGAGCCAGGCGGTATATAATAGATCGCCGTAAGGCGCAGTAATACAACCCATTGCAGTGTATATCGTAAAAGCGGTAGATATCCTGACCTAACCCTTTCTAGCCTAACACAACCGAACGTAGCCTAACTCAACAACGGGTGCCGAGACTACTATTGCTGGCCTCCACAGAGCCTAGCAGACCATATTAGAGCAATGTATGGCGCAGAAATCCATCCAATAGCGGTGTATAGCGCAAAAGTCAAAGATATCCTAACCCAAACCAAACAAACGTAACCTAACCAAGCGCAATGTAACCCATCCTAACGCGCCGCATCCTCAGGAATGGCAGATCACAGTAGAGTGCAGAAATTCACCAAATTATGACAAAGGTCGAAGCTACCCTGTCCTAACCTAACTATACGTAAAATAACCGAACGATACATAACTCGGGCTATCGAGCCAAGGCCAATACAGCTGGCTTCCCCATAGCTAAGCAGAATATACTAGAGCACAGCAGAGTGAACAGAGCCACCAAAGAGCGATGTGCAGCACAAAAGTCAAAGATATCCTGACCTAAGCAGACCTATCCTGACATAACCAATCGATGAATAACTAAGCCTAACGCGCCGCGAACACCATAGCTGGCTTCCCCAGAGACAAGCAGAACATAATAGAGCGCAGTTAAAGCATTTAAGTCCATATAATATCAGTGTTGAGCACATACATCAGAGCTATCCCAAACTAACCCAACGCAAGCTAACATAACCAAACGTAATCTAACTAAACCTAACATGCCGCGGCGAGTATTGCTGGCCTGCACGGAGCCAAGCAGGGCAAAATAGAGGAGTGTTGGGCGCAGAATTCCGTAGGATCGCAGTGTCCAGAAGAAAAGTAGAAGATATCCAAACCTTACCAAAGCTAACATAACCTATTCAAATGTGTCCCACCTCGACCTAACGTGCCTAGACAACTATTGCTGGGCACCCCGTCGCCAATCTGGACATATTAGAGGAGAACAGAGCGCTGGCGTCCATAGAATGTCTTTGTATATCACGAAAGTCAAAGGAATCTCAACCTGACCAAGACAAACCTAATCTAACCAAACGTAAACTAACTCAACCTATCGTGCCGAGGCCACTACTTCTGGTTTCCCCTGAGACAAGCAGAGCACAATAGAACAACCTAGAGCGTAGAAATCCACCGAGCAGCAGTGTAAACCACGAAAGTCTAATCTATCCAAACCAACACAATCTAACGTAACGCAGCGGAACGTAACGTAACTATACCTAACGGGCTGAGATCACTGTTATCGGCCTCCCCAGAGCCGAGCAGAGTAGAGTGGAGCAACGTTGAGCGTAAGAATCCGTCGAATGGCCGAGTATAGCACCAAAGTCAAAGATATCCTATCATACCCTATCCAAACGTAATACAACCGAACGCAACCTATCTCTACCTAACGAACCGAAATCACTATTGCTGGACTCCCAATAGCCAAGCAAAATATTCTAGTGCACAGTAGAGCGCAGAAAGCCGCGATATAGAAGTGTATAGCACAAAAGACAAAGATATCCTAACCTAACACGTCCTAGCCTAACGTAACCAAACGTAGAATAACTAAGCGTAACGAGTCGAAACATCAACTGCTGTCCTCCTCAGGGCAAAGCAGAACATGCTAGAGCAGTGCAGAGCTCAGAAATCCACCGAAGAGCAATATAGAACGCAAAAGTCAAAACCATCCATATCAAATGTAACCTAACCTAACCCGAACAAACGTAACCAGACTGAACCAATCGCGCCACGACAGCTATTTCTGGTCTGCCGTTGGACGAGCAGCTTGCAGTAGAGCAATGTAGCGCGCAGAAATCCACCGTATAGCCGTTTATTGCACAAAAGTCAGAGCTAACCTGTCCCAACCTAATTAAACGTAAGTTAATCAAACGCTTCATACACAACCTATATTGCCACGACCGCCGTTACTGGCCTCTCAATAGTCGAATTGAGTATAGTAGAGCAACGAATAGCACAGGAGACCACCGAATAGCTGTGCAAAGTACAAAACTCAAATCCATTCTAACCAGACAAAGCCTAACCTAACCTAACCAAACGTTACCTAACACAACATAAAGTTCCGCGGCCACTATATCTGCCGCCCCCCTCGCCCGAGCGAAACGGGGCATATTAGTGTGCAGTATAGGGGAGTAATCCACCGAATAGCAGTGTACAGCGCAAAAGTCAAAGCAACCGATCGTAACCGAACCAAACGTACCACTGCCAAGCGTAACCAAACACAACCTAACGTGTCGCCATCAATATTGCTGATCTCCCAGAGCCAAGCAGAATATATTATACGAGAGAAGGGCGCAGAAATCCATCGAATCGCAATGTACGGCGGAAAAGTCAAAGATATCCAGACCACGCTCGAACAGATATAACCTAACCTAACGTAGCTTGACGCGACGTAACGTGCAGCGACCACCGCTGCAGGACTCTACAGGGTCCAGGCGGTTAGAGTAGAGCAGCTTGGGGGGCTGGAACTCGCCCAATGGCTGTGTATAGCACGAAAGCCTAAGCTACCCTAACCAAACGTAGTCAAGCCTAACCTAACCGAACGTAACGTGACTCAACCCAACGTGACACGGTCCCAAATGCTCGCATCCCGGGAGTCGAGCAGGGTATAATAGAGCAATGTAGAGCGCAGGTATCCACTGAATAGCGGTGAATAGCTCAGAAGTCAAAGCTACCCTATCCAAACCTAACAAAACGTGACATAAACGGGCGTAATCTAACTCAAACTTACGTGCCGAGAACACTATTGCTGACCTCCCCAGAGACAAGAAGCGGCTAGTAGAGCAATCCAGAGCGCAGAAATCAACCGTATAGCAGTGTATAGCACAAAAGTCAAAGCTACCCCATCCTAACCTAACCAAACACAAACAAACCGTGCGCAGCCTAGCTCAGACTAACCTGCCGAGACCACAATTATGGCCTACCCAGGCCCTGGCGGAGAACAATAGATCAGAGCGAAGCGCAGGAATCCACCGACTGGCAGAGTGTAGCACAAAAGGCAGGGCAATCCTATCCCAACCTAACCAAACGAAGCATAAGCAGACGTAACGTAGCACAAACTTACGTGCCGAGGCCACTATTGCTGCCTGACTCAGAGCCAAACAGAACATACTCGACGAGAGTAGGGCGCAGAAGTCCATATAATCGCAGTGCGTAGCACAATTTTCGAATTCACCTTATCCAGACATAGCCAGCGTAACATAACCGAACGCTGCTTATCACAACCTAACAAGCCAAGGCCGCTGTTGCTGGCACCCCAGAGCCAAGCAGAATATACTAGAGCACAGTAGAGGGTAGTGATCCAACGCATTGCAGTGCATACCACAAAAGTCAAAGCCACCCTGACCAAACTTAACCTAACCTAACCGAACGAGGCGTAACCAAGCTAAACCTATCGTGCCACGGCCGCCATTGTTGGCCTCCGCAAAGTCGAGTAGGATATAGTAGAGAATCGTATAGCGCAGAAATCGACCGAATAGCAGTGTATAGCACAAAAGTCAAAGCTACACTCTCCTAACATGTCCAAAGGTAACATAATCAAACGTAACGTGACAAAAACCGCGGTGCCGCGACCACTTTTGCTGGCCTAGAGAGAGCCAAGCAGAGTATAACAGAGCAACGTAGGACGTTCGAATCGACAGAATAGCAATATGTAGCATAAGTGTCAAAGCTGCCCCAACCAAACCTAACCAAACCTAGCCTACACGAACGAAATATAGCTCAACCTAACTTGCCGCTACTACTATTCCTGGTGTCTCCAGGCACAAGCAGATCGTTCTAGCGCACAGTGCAGCGCAGAGGACAATAGAGTAGAAGTGTATAGCACAAAAGTCCATGCTGTCCTGTCCTATCATATAAAAACGTGGCCTAACCGAACGTAGTCTAACACAGCCTATCGTGCCGAGACCAGTATTACCGCAATCCCCAGAGCCGAACAGAGAATAGCAGAGCAATTTATGGCGTAAAGATCCTCCGGACAGCGGTGTACAGACAAAAGTCGGCCTTATCCTGTCCCAACCTATACAAATATAATGTAAATGATCGTAACGTAACATAGCCTAACGTGCCGAGGACAAGATTGCTGGCATCCCCAGACACAAGCAGAATGTACTTAAGCACAGTGGGACGCAGAAAGTCACCAAGTTGCACAGTATAGCACAAGAGTCAGAGATACCCTAAGCTTGCCTAACCTAAGCAAACGTAACCAAACGTAAACTGACTGAACCTATCGTGCGACCACAACTATTCCTGGCCTTCACAGCGTCCAGCAGAATATATTAGAGTCGTGTAGAGCGCAGAAGTCCGCCAAATAGAAGTATATTCCACGAAAGTCAAAGCTATCCTATCCTAACCTAACCAAACGTAAACCAACCAAACGCAGCATAACGTGCCGAGACTACTATAGCTGGCCTCCGCATAGCCAAGCAGGAGACACTAGAGCTCAGTAGAAAGCAGGAATACAGCCTATAGCATTATACAGCACAACAGACAATGCCATTCTTACCAAATTTGTCCTAACCTAACCAAAGGAAACGTTACGTAATTAAATCGTACGTGCCACGGACATTATTGCTGGCCTCCTCAGGGCCATGCAGAACATATTAGAGGAGAGTAGGGCGCAGAAATCCATGGAATCGCAATGTATAGCAGAAAAATCAAAGGCACCCAAGCACTGCCCATGCTAACGTAAACTAACACAACGTAACATGACGCAGCAACTATCTCTGCCCCCCCCCTCCAACCCGGTTGAAGCAGTGCGTGTTGGAGCGCAGTAGAGCGGAGAAATCCACCGAAATGCAGTGTACAACACAAAAGTTAATGCCACATTTTCCTAGTCCAAAAAACCGTAATATTATCAAACGTAACAAAACTGAAGGAAACGTGCCGCGACCACAATTACTGGCACACCCAGAGCGAAGCAGAGCATATTACAGCACGGTAGAGCACGGAACTACGCCGAGTAGCAGCTTACAGCACAAAAGTCAAAGCTACACTCTCCTAACCTGACCAAACGTAACATAACCAAACGTAACGTAGCACAGACTGCGGTACCACGACCACTATTGCTGGCCTCACGAGAACCAAGCGGAGCATAGCAGAGCAGCGCCGGGCGCTGAAATCGACAGACTAGCAACGTATAGCACAAGAGACAAAGCTATCGCATTCAAGCCTTAGCAAAGCTAGGCTGACCAGTCTTAATATGCCTCAAACTAACATGCTGCTGCCAATATTCCTGGCTTCTACAATCACAATCAGAGCGTGGTAGCGCACAGTACAGCGCAGAAGTCCACAGAATAGCTGTTTGCAGCACAAAGGTCAAAGATATCCTTTCCTAGCCAGACCAGGCGTAATATAAGCATACGCAGCATAAATCAATATAAGGGACCGAGGTTAGTACTGCTGTGCTCCACAGAGCCAAGCAGAGCATATTAGAGCAATGAAGAGCGCAGGGATCCACCAAAAGACAGTGTACGCATCGTAAGTCAAGTCGTCCAGACATAACCCAGACTAACACAACCTAACCGAACGTAGCCTAACCCAATCCAGCGTGCTGAGAACACTATTAATCTCCTCCCCAGAGGCGAGTATATTATAGTAGAGCAGAGTAGAGCGCAGAAATCCAACGTGTGTCTGTGTATAGCACAGAAGTCACAGCTATCCTCTTCTGACCTAGCCAAACGTATGGTAAGCAAACGTAACGTAACAATTCCTAACGTGCCGAGACATCTGTTGCTGCCACCGGCAGAGTGAAACGGAACATATTAGAGGAGAGCGGAGCGCAGATGTCCATAGAATCGCAGTGCATAGCACTATAGTCGTAGCTATCCTACCCGAACGTAGCCAAACGTAACCTGACCGGACGTAGCCTATCTCAACGTAACGGAGCGACACAGCTATTGCTGACATCCCCAGTGACAATCATAGCATATTAGAGCTCAGTAGAGCGCAGAAATCCACTGAATAGAAGCGTATGACACAAAAGTCAAAGCAATCCCCTCCTTACCTAACCAAACGTAACATGAGCGGACGTATCGTAACCCAATCTGCTGTGCCACGGCCGCTACTGCTAGCCTCACGGGTACTAAGCAGAGTATAACAGAGCAATGTCGAACGCTCAAGTAGTCCCAATAGCAGCCTATAGCACAAAAGAGAAAGCTGTCCTAACCAAACCTAACATATCCTAACCTAACCAACGCATCATAAGTCAACCTAACATGCGGAGACCAATACTACTGGCCTCCCCAGAGCCAAGCAGAACCTACTAGAGCTCAGTGCAGCGCAGAAATTCAACGTACAACAGTGTATAGCACAACAGACGAAGCTATCCTATCCTAACCTGAGCAAACGTAACGTAGCTAAACGTAGCATTGCTCCCTCTAACGTGCCAAGACCGCTATTGTTGCCCTGCTCAGAGCCAAGCAGAACAAATTAGGGGAGAGTAGAGCGCAGAAGTCCATATAATCGCCGCGCATTGAACAATAGTCGAAGCTACACCACCCTAGCATACCCAAACATAACACAAACGAGTGTAGCATAACTAAAGCTGACGCACCTAGACCACCCTCGTTTGCCTCCGCACAGCCAAGCAGAACATACGAGAGACGAGTATAGCGCTGAATACCACCGAATAGCGGTCTATAGCGTAAAAGTCAAATCTATCCTATCCTAACCTTACCAAGCGTGACATAACCACACATTATCTATCTCAAACTAACGTGCCGACACTACGATTGCTGGCCTCCCCGGAGACAAGCAGAACATACTAGGGACCGGCAGAGCGCAGAAATGCACCGAGCAACCGTTTATTCCACGAAAGTCCAAGCTATCCAAGCCTAACCCAAACTAACATACCCTAACCGTACGTAGCCTAGCACAACCTGACGCGACGAGACAACAATTACTGATCTCCGCAGAGTCAAACAGAGTACAGTAGAGCACAGTAGAGCGTAGAAATACACCAAATAGCAATGCATACCACAAAAGTCGAAGCAATCCTGACCAAACCATGCTTAACCTTACCTAACATATCGTTACCTAATTCAATCTAGCGTGCCACCACCGACCATTGATGGCCTCTCCAGAGTTGAATGGAGTATAGTAGAGCAACGGAGTGCGCGGAAATCCACCCAACAGCAGTGCATAGCACAAAGCTCGAAGCTATCCCGTCCTAACCAAGCCAAACCTAACCAAGCCAAACGTAATCTAACTAAACCTAACGCGCCGCGGCCACTACTGCTGGCCTCCCCATGGCCATGCAGAACATATTAAATGAGAGTGGGACGCAGATACCCTTAGAACCACAGTGTATAGCAGAAAAATCAAAGCTATCCAAACTTTACCTCTGCTAACATAAAGTAACCAAACGTAACCTAACACAAACTGTGGTGGCACGACCGCATTTGCTGGCCTCTCCATGGTCGGGCAGAGTATAGTAGAGCAATGAAGAGGCAGAAGACCACCGAATAGCAGTGTATAGCACATAAGTCAAAGGTAACCCATCCTAACCTAACCAAACATAATCTAGCAAGACGTAACATAGCTGCATCTAACATGCCGAGAGCACTATTGCCGGTCTCCCCAGCGTCAAGCATACCCTATTATAGGAGAGTAGGGAGAAGCGGTCCGTAAAATAGCAGTGTATAACGCGACAGTCTATGTTACCCTAGCCTAACTCAAACAAACCTAGCCGAACCAAACGCAACATAGCTCTGACTTACTTTCCGAGACCAATACTGCTGGCCTTCCCAAAGCCAAGCAGAATGTACCAGAGCACAGTATAGTGCAGAAATCCACCTAATAGCAGTGTATAGCACAGAAGTCAGCGCCATCTTTACCACACAAAACCAAACCTGTCCGGGACATAAGTAACCTTACTGAACGGAACGTGCCACGACCACCATTGCTGGCTTCCCCAGAGACAAGCAGAGCATAATAGAGCAGTGCCGGTCGCAGTAGTCCATTGAATCGCAGTGTCCAGCAGAGAAGACGAAGCCGTCCAAACCTTACCAAAGCTAACATAGCATAACCGAACGTAGCCTAACAGAACCTAACTTGCCGAGACCAGTATTGCTGGTCTCTCCAGCGCCAAGCAGAGCATATTAGAGCATAGTAGAGCACAGGAATCCGCCGAATAGCAGTGTATAGCACAAAGGTGAAAGATATCCTCTCCTAACCTAACCAAACGTAACATACCCTTACGCAACGTTACTCAAACTAACGTGCCGTGACCACTACAGCTGGCCTCCGCATAGCCAAGCAAAGTATACCAGAAATCAGTAGAGCGTAGGGATGCACAGAATAGCCGCGTGTAGCACACAAAGCCAATCCCATCTTGACAAACCTTATCCTAACCTAACCTAGGCCAACGGAACATAGCTCAAAGGAACGTGCCACGAACATTATTGCTTGCCTCCCTGGAGACAAGCAGAATGCGTTAGAGCACAGTAGAATGCCGGAATCCACCGAATATCAGTGTATAGCACAATAGCCAAAACAGCTTATCCTAACCTAGCCAAAGGAAACATACCCAAACGTAGCATAACCCAACCTAACATCACGAGGCCACCATTGCAGGGCTCCATACGGTCAAGCAGTGTGTACTAGAGCAGAGAAGTACTCAGAAATTCATCGCAATGCAGTGAATAGCACTAAAGTCGAAGAAACCATAACCTAACGTGACCTAATCCAACCTGAGCAAAGGTAGCATAACACATGGTAGCGCGTCGCGACCACTTCTCCTGGCCCCCGGGACAAGCAGAATACACTAGAGCACAGCAGAGCGTAGAAATCCAAGACTTCGCATTGTATAGCACAAGAGTCGAAGATACCATAGCCCATTGAGGCCCAGCCTAACCTAACCAAACATACTCAAGGCCAACATAACGTGCCGCGACCACAATTGGAGGCTCCCCAGGGTCATGCAGTATATACTAGATCACAGTAGCCAATCTCAGAAGCCAACATATCCTAACCAAATATGAGCTTAGCTGGCCTAACCAAACGCAGTCCAATTAAACAAATGGTGCCGCAAACGCTATTTGTGACATCCGTGGAGCCAAGCAGAGCATACTAGATCACATTAGAGCGCAGAAATCTTACGAAGAGCAGTGTATATAACGAATTTCAAGGCTACCGTAACCAAACTGTGCCTAACCTAACCTAAAATCACATACATAAATGAAGCTGAAGGGCCAGGAACACTATTGCACGCTTCCCCAGAGACGAGCAGAGCAATGTAGAGCAATGTAGGGCGCAGGAATCCACCGAACAACAGTGTATAACGGAAAGGTCAAAGAAATCATAACCGAGCATTCCTAACCAAACCCATCGAAACGTAACCTAACTAAACCAAACGTACCGAGACCACTGTTGCTGCCCACCACATAGACAAGCGGAGCATATTAGAGCGCACTTGGGCGTAGAGATTCAACGGATAGCAGTGTATAGCGCAAAAGCCAAAGTAGCCTGTCATAACTCAGCCAGTCGTAACACACGTAAGCGTAGTCTACCTCTTCCTAACATGACGATACCACCACTGCTTGCTTTCGCAGAGACAAGCAGAATGCTCCAGAGCACGGTAGTGCGCTGAAATCAACCGCATTTCTGTGTACAGCACAGAAGTCGAAGCTATCCTCTCCTAATATATTCAATCTCAGCATGACCGAGCGTAACATAACACTACCTAACGTACTACGACCACTATTTCTGGCCACCCAAGGGTCGATCAGAACCTACTAGAGGACAGTAAAGCGCAGAAATCCATATATTCGCAGTGTATAGCACGAAAGCCATATCTACCAGGACACAGCACAAGCTAACGTATCCCAATCGAGCGCAGCCCACCACATCGTAACGCGCCACGTCCACTATTTGTGGCATTCACAGGCCTAAGCATAATATAGTACATCACATTATGGCACAGGTATACTCCAAATAGCAGTGTATAGCACGAAAGTCTAAGATAATGTGCTCGAGCTTGACATAATCTAACCTAACCAAGCGTAACATAAGTCAGCCTAACGTGTCGACACCACTATTGCTGGACCAGCCAGGGCCAAGCAGAAAATATTGGAATACAGTAGAGCCCAGATATCCGCGGATAGCAATGCAAAGCACAACAGCCGAAACCATCCTGTCTTAACATCGCCAAACGTATCCTAACTCACCCTAACGTGCCGAGACCACTATTGCTGTCCCCAGCGCCAAGCAGAGCATACTACAGGACAGCAGACGGCAGAAATCCACCGAACTGCAATGTATAGCGCAAATGCCGTAGATATCCCAACCTAACCTGTCCAAACCTGACCTAACCGAACATAGAATAGCTCAACGTGACGTGTCGCGACAACCGATCCTGGTCACCCCAGAGCCAAGCAGTATGTAGTAAAGCACAGTAGATCTCCGAAATCCTCCGAATGGCAGTGCATAGCACGAAAGTCAAAGCCATCCTATCCAAACATATGCTAACCTAACATTACCAAACGTGACATGAGTCATCGTTACGTGCCACGACCGCCATTGCTCGCCTCCTCCGGGTCGAGCGGAGTATACTAGAGGAATGTAAAGCGCAGAAATCCACCGAATACCAGTGTATAGCTCAGAAGTCGAGCTATCCTAAATTAACCATACCTAACCTAACATAACCAACATACCTAACCCAGCCTAACGAGCCACGACCTCTATTGCTCGTCACCTGATGGTCGAGCGGAGTATAGCAGAGAAATGTAGAGCGCAGAAATCCACCGAATACCAGTGTATAACGCCAAAGTCACAGCGACTATAACCTCACCCAAACAAACCTAACCTAACTACACGTAATCTAACTCATCCTAACGTGTCGCGAACAATACTGCTGGCATCCAAAGAGCCAAGCAGAGCATAATATAGGAGAGTAGATCGCAGAAATTCATAGAATCGCAGTGTATAGCAGAAAAGTCGATATGTACAAACCTAACAATAGCTAACGTAACATAGCCAAACGTACCGTATCCCAAACCAACTAGGCAAGACAAACATTCCTGGCATCCACAGAGCCAAGCAGAACACACTAGAGGGCGGCAGAGTTCAGAAGTCCACCGAACAGCTGCGTATAGCACAAAAGTCAATGCTATCCTGGTACAACCTAATCAAACATAGCATAACAGAAGGTAACATAAATCAACCTAGTATGCAGCGACCAGAATTGCTGGCATCCCCAGTGCCAAGCGGAACATGCCGAAGCAAGGTAGAGCGCAGAAGTCCAACGTATAGCAGTGTATGCCAAGAAAATCAAAGCTATTCGAACCTAACCCAAACAAGTATAGCCAAACCAAACGTAGCCTGACTTTACCTAACGTCTCGAGACCACTATTGCTGGCTTCCTCGGAGCCATGCAGGTCATATTGGAGCCCAGTAGAGCGTAGAGATCCAACGAATGGCAGTATATAGCACAAAAGTCCAATCCATCGTAAACAAACCTACCACAAGCCAGCCCAGCCAAACGTAACCTAGCTCAACCTATCGTGCCGCGACCACTATTGCTGGCAACCTCAGATTCGAGCAGAGTATAATAGAGCAATGTAGAGCACAGGAATCCGACGGATATCAGTGTACAGCACAAAAGTGAAAGCCGCCCTGACCAAACAGAACCAAACCTAACATGACCAAACGTAACCTAGCTAAACCTAACGCGACGGGAGCACTATTGCTGCACCCCACAGAGCCAAGCAGAGCATGTTAGAGGAGAGTAGAGCGCAGAAGTCCATATAATCGCATTGCATCGTACAATAGTCGAAGCTACACTATCCTAGCATAGCCAATCGCGACATAACTGAACGTAGCTTAGCTAAACCTAACGCACCGAGACCACCCTTGCCTGCCTCCGCAGAGCCAAGCAGAATATGCTAGAGCACAGTAAGGCGCAGTAATCCAACGCATCGAAATATAGAGCACAAAAGTCGAGGATAACCTAACCTAACCTCTCCTAACCTAGACAAACATAGCGTAACCGGACTAAACATAACGTGCCGAGAATAATATTGCTGGCATCCACACAGACAAGCAGGGCATATTGGAGCAATATAGGTTGCCAAAATCCGCCAAATAGCGGCGTATAGCGTAAAAGCCGAAGCTAGCCCACCCTAACCTAACCAAACCCTATCTGCCTCAACTTAGCGTGACGAGACCACTATTGCTGGACTCCCTAGGGCCAAGCAGAACATATTAGTGCACAGTAGAACGCAGACCCCCACCGAATAACCGTTTATGCCACAAGGGTCGAAACTATCCAAGCCTAACCAAAACTGACATACCCTCACCAAACGTAGCCTAACTAAACCTGATGCGTTGAGATAGTTATTACTGACCTCTCCAGAGTCCAACAGAGTATAGTAGAGCAACGTACAGCGTAGAAATCCAGCGAATTGCGGTGTACAGCTCAAAAGCCAAAGCTACCCTTCCTTAACCTATCGAATCGTGACATTATCTAACGAAGCATAGCACAACCTATCGCGCCATGACCACTGTTGCTGGCCTTCCCAGGGTACAACAGAGTAAGGTAAAGCTCAGTAGGGCGCAGAAAGCCACCAAATTGCAAGGTAGGGCGCAAAAGTCAGGGATACCCTGATATATACTGGCCTGACCTAACGTAACCAAACGTGGAATAACTAAACGCAACGTGCCGTGACCACTAATGCTGGCTTCCCCAGAGACAAGCAGAATAGGATAGAGCGCAGTAGAGCAAAGAAGTCCGTAGAATGACAGTGTTGAGCACATTTGTCAAAGCTATCCTAGCCTAACCCAACATCACATAACCTAACCAAACGTAATCTAACCCAACCTGTCGTGCCACGACCGCTATTGCTGGTCTCCCCCGAGTCGAGCAGAGTATAGCAGAGCAATGAAGAGTGCAGAAATCCACCGAATAGAAGTGTATACCGCGAAAGACAAATCCAACCAAACTTAACCAAAGCAAACGTAAACTACCCAAACGTACCCTTACTAAACCTATCGTGCCGGAACCACTATTACTGGCCTGCGCAGAGTCGAGCAGGGTAAGGTAGAGCAATGTGGATCGTATACACCCAACCAATTGCAGGTTATAGAGCAAAAGTCAGCTCTACCCTATCATAACGTATCCAAACTTATCATAAACGAGCGTAACCTAACATAATCTAAACTGCCCAGACCACAGTAGCTGTCTTCCCCAGAGACAAGCAGAATATACTGGAGCACACTAAAGTGCAGAACCCCAACAAATAGCAGTTCATGGCACAAAAGCAAAAGAAAACATAACCTAACCTCCCAGAAGTTCACCTAACTAAACCTATCTAGCCGTGTCCACTATTGCTCGCCTCCCCACAGCCATGCAGAACATATTAGAGAAGACGAGAGCGCCGTAATCAATATCATTTCAGGTTATAGCGGAAAAGACAGAGCTACCCATATCTGACAAAAGCAAACATAGCCTAGCCAAATGTGACCTAACTCAAACTATCGTGACGCGGCAACAATTTCTGGATTCCCCAGTGCAAATTAGAGCACATAAGGTCACAGAAGAGCGCGGAAATCCACCGAATGGCAGCGTACAGCACAAAAGTCGATGCTTTCCAAGCCTAATCCAGCGCAACTGAACTCAACCATGCCTAACCTAACACAACCTTTCGAGCCGCGACCACCATTGCAGGCCTCCAAGGGCTATGTAGAACACAATAGAGGAGAGTATTGCGTAGAAATTCATAGAGACGCTGTTTATAGCAGAAAAATCAAAGCTATCCAGACCTTACCCACGCTAACATAAACTATACTATCCTAACCTAACTCAACCAATAGTGCCACGACCTCCATTGCTGGCCTTCCTGTTTCGAGTAGAGTATAGTAGAGCAACGAAGAGCGCAGAAGTCCACCGAGTAGTAGTTTGTATATCAAAAGTCAAACTTAACCTATCCTAACCTAACCAGACGTAACATAAACAAACGTAATCTTACTCAATGTAACGCGCCGCGGGCGCTGTTTCTGGCCTCTCCAGGGCAAAGGAGAAGTTATGGGATCATAGTAGGGCAGAGAAATCCACCGAACAGAATTTCAAATCACGAAAGTGAAAGCTATCCTGGCCTAACATAACCAAACGTAACATAACCGAACGTAACGTGACTCAACCAAACGAGCCTAGACAACTATTGCTAACCTCCTCAGAGCCAAGCATATCATGTTAGAGGACAGTAGAGCGCAGAAATCTACCGAATTGCAGAGTATAACACAAAAGTCAAAGCCACCCTGTCCCAAAATATCCAAGGTAAAATAATCGAACTTTACCTAATTCCACTATGGCTGGCATTCCCAGAGTTGAGCTGAGCGTAGTAGAGCACATTCGATCGCAGAAAGCCGGCAAATAGCAATGTATACCGCAAAAGGTGGAAGATAACCTGAACAAACCTAACCTAACTTAACCTAACCAAACGTTACATAACTCAACCTATCGTCTCACGGCCGCCATTGGTGGCCTCCCTAGAGTCGAATATAGTACAGCAGAGCAACTAAGGGAGCAGAAATCCACCGAATAGCAATGCACACCACAAAGACAATGTTGATCTCTACCAACTTAGCCAAACATAACATGGCCAGACATAACCTAACCAAACCTAACGTGCCTTGACCGCTATTGCTGGCCTCCATGCGGCTATGCGGAACATATTAGAGGAGAGTGGAGTGCAGAAGTCACAGAATGGCAATGTATAGCAGAAAAGTGATATCCATCCTAACCTAACC
This sequence comes from Eufriesea mexicana, assembly GCF_001483705.2. NCBI lineage: Eukaryota > Metazoa > Arthropoda > Insecta > Hymenoptera > Apidae > Eufriesea > Eufriesea mexicana. The sequence goes on along the minus strand of NW_016908218.1, from coordinate 540,311 downwards.
CAGACCAACCTTCCCTAATCAACCGTAACTTAACCTAACCTAACATTTCGGGATTACTACTGCTGGCCTTCCCAGAGCCACGCGGAACATCTTCGGGCACAGTAGAACGGTGAAACTCTCGAGAAAGCAGTAAGCAGCACAAAAGTCATGGTCACCCCATCCTAACGTAACCAATCGTAACATATACAAACGTAACCAAACGTGCCGCCACCAATATTTCTGATCTCCCGAGAGCCAAGCGGAACATATCAGTGGACAGTAGGGCCCAGAAATCCATAGTACCGTGGTGTACAACAGAAAAGTCGAAGATATCCGAACTAAACCCAAACAAACATACCCAAACCTAACGCAGCCAAAGTCAACGTAGCGTGCCGCGACCACTATTGTTGGCCTCCCGAGTGCCGAGCAGGGTGTAGCAGAGCAATGTTGAGCGCAGAAAACCAACGAATAGCAGTGTACAGCACAAAAGTCAAAGGTATCCTGTCTTAACCTAACCACAAATAACACAATCGGACGTAACCTAAGCCCTCCTGATGTGCCTAGACCAGAATTGCTGACCTTACCAGAGCAAGGCGGAATATACTAAGCACAGGAGATCGCAGAAATCCGCCGCACTGAAGTGCAAGGCAAAAAAGACAAAGTACCCTAACCTGACCTGACAAAACCTAACCAAGCCAATCGAAGCATAGCTCAGACTAGCGTGCCGAAAACACCACTCCTGGAATCCCCAGCCCCAAGCAGAGCAGATTAGAGCACAGTGGGTCGCAGAAGTTCAACGAATAGCAGTGTATAGCACAAAAGTCAAAGCTAACTTATCCTAACCTAACCAAACGTGACCTAATCGCACCCAGCCTAACTAAACCTAACGTGCCGAGAGCACTATTGCTTGCCGCCCCGGAGACAAGCCGAATATACTAGACCGCAGTAGAGCGCAGTAATCCTCCGCGGCGCAGTGTGTAGCTCTGAAAGATACCCTCACCCAACCTGTCCTAACCTATCCTAACAGAAAGTAGCCTAACTGAACGTAACGTGCCGCGAACCGTATTGCTGCCTTCCAGAGAGCGAAGCGGGGCATAATAGAGGAGATTATAATGCAGAAATACATAGAATAATAGTGTCCAGCTGAAAAATCGAAGCCTTCCAAACCTAACCATAGCCAACATAACCTAACCAAACGCATCATATCTCAAGCTTTAGTGCCGAGACCGCTATTGCTGGTTTCCCCAGAGCGCAGCGGAGCATGCTACAGCACAGTAAATTGTTGAAATCCACCGAACAGCCGTGAATACCACGAAAGCCAAATCTTTTCGAACCTACACAAGCCAACTTAAAGGAACCAAGCGTAAGGTAACTGCACGAGAGCTAAGCAGATAACAGGAGAGCAATGTAGAACGCTGAAATCGTCCGATTAGCAGAGTATAGCGCATAGGTCAAAGCCGTCCTAACCAAACATATCCAAACTAAGACCATCCAAACGTAACATAACCCTACCTGACGCGCCCGCGGAGTCAAGCAGAGTGTGGTAGTGCACAGAAGAGCGTAGAAGTCCATAGAATGTATACGTGTGGCGCATAGTCGGTACCATCCTAACCTAACGCAACGTAACCTTACATAGCAAAATGAAATGTACCTCAATCTCACGTGCGGCGGTCACTACTGCTGCCCTCGCGTGATTCTAGCGGAGAATACAAGAGCAATGTAGGGCGCAGGCATCCACTGCATAGCAGTTTGTAGCGCAAAGGACAAGGATACCTTTTCCTAACGTAACCGTAGTTAACATGAGCAAACGCAACGCATCGCAGACTAACGTGCCGTGACCAATACTGCTGGTCGCCCCAGGGTCAAGCAAAATATAATAGAGCAGAGCAGAGCGCAGAAATCCGCCGAACACCAGTGTATACCACGGAAATCAAAGCAACGCAAATCTAACCCAAACAAACAGAGCCTAACCAAACGTAGCATAACTCAACTTAGCATGCCGAGAACACTATTGCTGTACTGCCTGGAGTCGAGCAGGGTACAGTAGAGCACGTAGAGCGTAGAAGCCCACCTAATAGCGGAGTACAGCACAAAAGTCAAAACAATCCTCTCCTAGCCGCACTAATCGTAACATCACCCAACGCAGCCTAGCACAACCTAGCGTGCCATTACCACTGTTGCTGGCCTGCCAGAGCCAATCAGAGCACATTGGAGCACATTTCAGCACAGAAATGCTCCGAATAGCTGTGAATAGCACATAAGTGAAAGTAGTATCTCCTAACCTAGCCAAACGTAACATAACCAAAAGTACCGTAACTCAACCTATCATGACGAGACGTTTGTTGCTGACCTCCACAGAGACAAGCAGAATACAGTAGGGTAATGTAGGTCACAGAAACCCGCGGTATATAAGTGTAAAGCACAGAAGTCAAAGTAGCCTATACTAACCTAGCCATGCGTAACATATCCAAACGTAACCTAACTCGAACCAACGTGCCACAACCGCTACTGCTCGCATCCCTAGAGCCGAGCTGAGTATAGCAGAGCAATGCAGAACGCAGAAATCCACCGAATAACTGTGTGTGCTACAAAAGTCTAGGTTAGCCTTACCTAACCAGGCCTTGCCTAACATAATCGAACGTGGCGTGAATCAACATATCCGCGGTCACTGCTGCCGAAGTCTCCGTAGCCAAACAAAATAGAGCAGGGCACAGTAAATCACAAAAACACACCTGACAATAGCGTACAGCACGGAAGTCGAAGCAATCCATACCAGACTTGTCCACATATAACCTAATCAAACGTAGACTAACTCAACATAACGTGCCGCGGCCACTATTGCTGGTATCCACAGGGCCAAGCCGAATATAGTAGAGCACAGCCTTGCTCAGAAATCCCACGAATAGCATTGTGTGGCACGAAAGTCAAAGATAACCTGACCGAACTTGACACAACCTAACCGTACCGAACGTAAAATAGCTCATCCTGAACGTGCTGAGACCACTATTGGTGGCACCGCCAGAGCCAAGCAGAAAATAATGGAACACAGCAGGGCGGAGATATCCACGTATGGCAGTGTATAGCACAAGTGTCTAAGCAATAATATCCTAACATCAATAAGCGTAACAAAACCCAAAATAGTAACTAATCCCAACCAGACGAGACCGCTACTTCTGGAGTCGCCCGCGCCAAGCAGAATACACTACAGCGCAGCAGAGCTCAGAAATCCACCGCGTAGCAATGTATAGCTCAAAAGACGTAGATAACCAAACACAACCGTCCCAACCTAACCAAACGAAACGTAACCAAACCCAACCTAGCGCGCCGAGACCGCTATTCCTGGCCACACCAGTGCCAAGCATACCATACTAGAGCACGCTAGAACACAGAAATCCACGGAATAGCAGTGCATAGCACAAGAGGCGGAGCAGCCTATCATAACCGAGCCAAACATAACTTATCCAAACGTAACCTATCTCAACCTAACATGACCAGACCACTATTTCTGGCCCCACAGTTACGAGCAGAATGTACTAGAGCACAGTGGTGGGCAGAAATCGACCGCATTGCAGTGAATAGCACAAAAGTCGAAGTCGACCTAACCTAACATGTCCTAACCTAACCTAACCAATCGTAACATATCTCAACATAACGTGCAGTGACCGCTCCCACTGACCTCCACATAGCCAAGCAGAATGTAATAGAGCAATGCAGCGCGCAGGAATCCACTGAAGAGCAGTGTATACCTCAAAAGTCAAAGTAGCGTCTCCTAACATAGCCAAACGTAGCATATCCAAACGTAGCATAATTCATCATGACATGTCGAGACCACTATAGACGGCCTAGACAGAGGAAAGCTGAGATTACTAGAAGGCAGAAATTCGCAGAAATAAATCGAATCGCAGTGTATAACATAAAGTTGTTATCTATCCGAACCTGACCCAAGTTAAGGAAACTTAACCCAGCGTAGCCTGTCGCAACCTAACGCTCCGCGACCACTATTGGTGGCCTCCCCAGGGCCAAGTAGTATATAGTAGAGCACAGTCGAGCGTAGTAATACACCGAAAAACAATTTATAGCACGAAAGTCAAAGCTACCCTTACCGAACATAACTTGATCTAAACTAACCAAATGTAACATAACTCAACCTAACGTACCGATGGTACTACTGCTGGACTCCCCAGGCTTAGGCAGAAGAGATTAGAGCGCAGTAGAGCACAGAAATCCGCGAACAGCAGTGTATAGCGCAGACGTGGTATATATCCTAAAATAACCTTCCATAACCTAACCTACCTGAACGTAGCGTAACTAAACATAACGCGATGGGACCAATTTCGCTGGACTACCCAGAGCCAAGCAGAACATATTAGAGCACAGTACAAGGCGGAAGTCGACAGATTCGCAGAGTATGGCACAAAAGTGTTAGCTATCAGAACATAACCCAAGCTAACGTAATTCTACCAAACGTTGCCTAACTCAGCATAACGTGCCGCGACCACTATTTCTGGCATATGCAGGGCCAAGTAGAAAGTAATAGAACACCGTAGAGCGAAGATACCCGCGGGCAGCAGTGTATAGCACAAGCGTCTAATCTATCCTCTCCTAACCTCACCGAAAGTAACACAAACGAACGTAGCCAGACTCAAGCTAACGTGACCTGATCAATATTGCTGGCCTCGACAGAGCCAAGCAGAACATATTAGGTTAGAGTAGGAAGCAGAAATCCACCGAATAGCAGTGAACAGCTCAAAAGCAGCAGATACCCTAGCATAACCTGACCCAACCTAACCTAACCAATAGTAGCATATATCAACATAACGTGCAGTTACTACTGTTCCTGGTCTCCGCATAGCAAAGCAGAATGCCGTAGAGCACAGGGGAAAACAGAAATACACCGAATAACAGTGTATAGTACGAAAATCAAAGGAAGCCTAACAATACTTAACCTAACCTAACCGAACGAAACGTAACCTAACTATAGCTAATGCGCTGAGACCACTTTTACTGGCCTCCTTAGTGCAAAGCAGAGCGTATTACAGCACACTAGAGTGCAGAAATATACGGAATGGCAGCGAATGGCACCAAAGTCAGTGTATCCTGTCCTAATCAAGAAAAGCGTAACACATCCAAACGTAATCTACCTCAACCTAACATGACGAGACCACCATTGCTGGCCCCCAATGATACAAGCAGAATGTACTAGAACACAGTATTGCGCCGAAATACACCGCACTGTAGAGAACAACACCAAAGCCGTAGACATCGTAACACAACCTGACCTAACCTAACCTAGCAAAACGTAGCAGAGCTCAAGGTTAGGCTCAGCGACCACTGCTCCTGGCCACCCCGGAGCCATGTAGAACGTAGTAGAGCACGGTAATCCGCAGAAATCAATCAAATAACGGTGTATAGCACGAAAGTCAAAACTACCCCAGCCAAACATAGCCTAACCTATCAAACCAAACGTAACAAAGCTCAACCTAACGTTTCGCGACCGCTATTGCTCGCCTTCCCAGGGTCGAGCAGAGTATTGCGGACGAATGTAGAGCACAGGAATCCACCTAATAGCAGTGTATAGCACAAAAGACTTACATGTACCGACATAACCTGACCTTACCGAACCTTACCTAACGTAGCGTAACCCAACACTGCGTGCTGCGACCACTGCTGCCGGAATACCCAGAGACGAGCAGCAAATATTGGAACACAGTAGAGCGCAGGTGTCCGCGGGTAGCAGTGTATAGCAGAAATATCCAACCTATCCTGCCTTAAACTCACCAAACGTAGCATAACAGAACGTAGTTTAACTCTACCTAAGCTGCCAAGACGTCGCTTGCTGGTCACCCCATTGCCAGGCAGAATATACTACAGCACAGTAGTGCGCCGAAATCCACCGCATTGCAATGTACAGCACAAAAGACGTTTATGTAATATAACAACCATTCTAACCTAGCCGTGCGAGACGAAGCCTTGCTCAAACCAACGCGCCAAGACCACTATTACAGACCACCACTGAGCCACGCAGGGCATACTACAACACACGAGCGCGAAGAAGGCCACCGAAGAGCAGTGTAAATCGCAAAGGTCAAAGCTACCCTACCCAAACCAAGCCAAACTTAGCCCCAGCTATGGGAAACCTAATCCAACCTAGCGCGACGCGACCACTATTGCTGGCCTCCCGAGAGTTGAGCAGAGTACAGTAGAGTAATTTATAGCGCAGATATCCACCGAAAAGTAGTCTGTAGCACAAAGGTGCAAAGTTGTCCTATCCTGACCTAATCAAACGTAACTCGACCAAACGAAGGCTAATTCAAACTAACGTGCCTGGAGCACTACTCCTGGCGTCCACAGAGACAAGCAGTGGGCGATAGCGCCCAGAAGAGCGCTGAGATCCACAGAATAGTAGTATGTAGAACAGAAGTCGTAGCTACCCCCGCCTAACCTAATCTAACGGGACCGAACCGAACGTAATATAACTCAACCTAACGTACCGCGACCAGTATTGCTGGCCTCCACAGAGCCAAGCAGAGCCTAACACAGTAGAGTAGATCGCAGAAATCCATAGAATCGGAGTGAATGGCAGAAAATTCGAAGCGAATACTCAACCTAACGTACCGCGACCAGTATTGCTGGCCTCCACAGAGCCAAGCAGAGCCTAACACAATAGAGTAGATCGCAGTAATCCATAGAATCGGAGTGAATGGCAGAAAATTCGAAGCGATCCTGACGCAACCGAAGTTAACGTAACCTAACCAAACGCATCCTACCTCAGACTAACGGGCCGAGACCGCCATTGCTGGCCTCCCCAGGCCCATGCAGAGAACATTAGAACACAGTACAGCGCAGGAACCCACCGAATAGTATTGCACAGCGCAAAAGTCAAAGTTATCCTATCATAACCGAACCAAACCTAACACAACTTAACGTAACCCAACTAAACATATCGTGCCTGCACCACCATTGCTGACCTCCCAGAGCAAGACAGGATATACTAGAGCACAGGAGAGCTTAGAAATCCGACGCACTGAGGTGCAAAGCACAAAAATCGGAGATACGCTATCCTAAACTGACATAAACTATCCAAGTCAAACGAAGCCTAACACAAACTAACCTGCCGAAACCAGCATTGCTGGCATCCACAGCGCCAAGCAGGGCACACTAAAGCAGAGCAAAGCGCAGAAATTCAACGAACAGCTGTGTATAGCAAGGAAGGCAATGCTATCCTAACCGAACCTAACCAAAGGTAACATAACCAAACGCAGCCTAACTGAACCTAACGCGCCGAGGTCACAATTGCTGGCGTCCCCATCGCCAAGCGGAGCATATGAGAGCACAATAGAGCGCAGAAGTCCACTTGATAACAGTGCATAGTACAAAAGTCAAAGCAATACTTTCCTAACCTAACCAAACGTAACATAAGCAGACGTAACGTAACCCAATTCGACATGCCACAGCCACTATTGCTGGCCTCGCGAGAGATAAGCAGTGTGTAGCAGAGCAACGTAGAGTGCCGAAATCTTCAGTATAGTAGTGTATACCACAAGGGACTAAGGCATCCTAATCAAACTTAGCCTTCTCTAGCCTAACCGAACGTAACCCTACTCAGCCATACGTTCTGCGACCGCTACTGCTGGCCTCCCCAGAGGAAAGCAGATGCTGGTGGAGCTATGCGGTGCGCAGATGTCTACCGAATTGCAGTGTAAAGCACAAAAGTCAAATCCAACCTAACCAAACATAACATAACCTAGCCAAGACAAGCGTAACCTAATCCAAACCTTCGTGCCGAGGCCACAATTGCTGGCATCCAGAGAGTCGAGCAGGGAGCAGTACAGCAATGTAGAGAGCAGAAATACACCGAATAGCAGTGTACAGCTCAAAGGTCAAAGGTATCCTAACCTAACCATTCCTAACCTATCCTAACCAAACGTAGAGTAGCTAAACCTATCGTGCAGCGACCACCACTGCTGGTCTCCCCGGGGCCATGCAGAACATATTAGATTGCAGTAGAGAACAGAGATCTACCGAAAAGCAGTGTATAACACAAAAATCGTGACCATCCGGACGAAACATAACCTAACCTAACCTAACCATACGTAACCTAATTAATCCTATCGTTCCGCGGGAGCTATTGCTGGTCTCCCCTGAACCGAGCAGTGTATACTAGAGCAACTTAGAGCGTACAAATCAGCGTATTAACAGCGTGCAGCAAACAAGTCAACTCCCTCCCATCCTAACCTATCAAAACGTAATGCACGCAAGTGTAACGTAACTTAACCTAACGTGCAGAGAAATGTATTGCAGGCCTCCCAACGGAAAAGCGGAATATATTAGCGCACCGTAGATCGCAGGAAGCCTACAAATGTCACTCTACGGCACAAAAGACATGGATATCCTAACCAAACCTAACCTACACTAACCTAATAGAACATAGACTAACAAAAACAAACGAGACGAGTCCACCATTGCTCTCATCCCCATCGCCAAACAGAGCATATCAGAGGAGGGTGGAGCGCAGGGGTCCATAGAATGGCTATGTAAAGCACAAAAGTCAAAGCTATCCAAGTACAACATAGGCTAACATTACCTAACCAAACGTAGCCTAACACAAATTAACATGCCGAGACAACTATTTCTGTCCTCCCCACAGACCAGAAGAGTACATTAGAGCAATGCAGAGTGCAGATATCCACCGGATAGCAACGTATAGCACAAAAGTCCATGCCACCCTATCCTAACATATCCAATTTTAACAAAACCGAACGTAGCATAAATCAGCATATCGCGCCAGGGCCACTATTGCTGGCATCCCCAGAGTCGAGCAGACTATAGTAGAGCACAGTGGTGCGCAGACGTCCAACGTATAGCCGTGTATACCACGAAAGTCGAAGCTATCCAAACCTAACCCAAGCTAACGTAATCCAACCGAACGTAACATAACTCATGCTATCGTGCCGAGACCACAATTTCCGGCTTCTCCAGAGACAAGCAGAGCATATTAGGGCACATCAGAGGGCAGAAATCCACCGAATGGCAGCGTGTGGATCAAAAGTCAAAGCTCTCCTATCCTAACCTAACCAAACACAACATAACCCAACGTATCCTAACTCGACATAACGTGACGGGACTAACATTGCTGGCCCCCCAGAGACAATCAGAGCACATTATAGCAATGTAGAGCGCAGAAATCCGCCGAATAGTAGTGTATAGCATAAATGTCGAAGCTGTTCTGTCCTATCCTATCCAAACTTGACATAACCAGGCGTAAACCAACTCAACCTAACGTGCCGAGACCACTATTTGTGCCCTGCCCAGAGACAAGCGGGACATGCTACATCACAGTTATGTGCAGAAGTCAACCAAATTGCATTGCATAGCACAGAAGTAAAAGCTATCCTAACCAAACGAAGCCTACCCAGATCTACAAGAGCGTAACCTAGCTCAACACGACGGACCGAGGCCGCTATTACTGGCCGCCGAAGAGTCGAACAAGGTATGGTAGAGCGACGTAGTGCGTATAAATCCGCCTAACTGTAGTGTACAGCGCAATATTCAAAGCAACACTGTCCTAACTGAGCAGAACGTAATATAGCCATACGCAATATGACCTATCCTAACGAGCCGATGCCACTATTGCTGGCATCGCCAGAGCCAGGCAGGGTATACTAGTGCACAATGTAGTGCAGAAAGCCACCAATCAGCATTGCATTGCACAAAAGACAAAGATACCCTAACCTAACCTGACCGAACCGAACCTGATCGAACCTAACCTGACCGAACCTAACTTAATCGAACCTGGAATATCCAAACCAAACGAGCCGGAACATCTATTTCTGGCCTCCCCAGAAACAAGCAGGATATACTAGGGCACAGTAGAGCGTAGGAAGCCTCCAAGTAGCACTGTATAGCCTGAAACTCATGGATATCCTAACACAACCTCACCCATCCTGACATATGCAAATGTAGACTTACTAATCATAACGAGGCGTGTCGACTATTGCTGGCTTTCCCGGAGCCAAGCAGAACATACTAGAGCGCAGTGGAGTACAGAAATCCATTCCATAGGAGTTTAGAGCGCAAAAGCCAAAGCCACCCTAACCTAACCCAGCCTATACTAGCCAAACGTAACCTACCACAACCTATCGTGCCGCGACCGCAATTGCTGCCCCCCCTCCCCCCCCAGAGACAAACATAACATATTAGAGCAGAGTAGATTGCAGGAACCCACTGAGTATCAGTGTGTGGCACAAAAGTTAAAGTTACCCTTTCTTAACCTAACCAACCGTAACATAACAAGGAGCAACGTAATGCAAAGTGACACGACGAGACCACAGTCGCTGCACTCCCCAGGGACAAGCAGAGTGTAATGGCACAACGTGGAGCGCAAGAGTACATAGAGTAACAGCGTATACCACAAAAGTCTGTGCTATAACAACTAAACCCTACACAACCTAACCTAGGCAAAGACAACCTAACACAACCTAACGAGCCGCATCACTCATGCTGGCCTCCCCAGAACCACGCAACATGTATTAGATGAGATCAGGTCGCAGAAATCCGTAGAATCTCAGTGTACAGCGGAAAAGTAGAAGATATCGTACCTAACACAAGCCAACGTAACCTTACCTAACGTAGGCATTCTCAGCATAACGTGCCGCGACCACATTTGCAGGGCTCCCAATAGCCAAGCGGAATACACTAGAGCTCAGTGGAACGCAAAGATCGACCGAATAGCATTTTAGAGCACAGAATCCAAAGCAATCCTAGCCAAACTTAACCACGCCTAACCACACCAAACGTTACCTAACCCAAATAAAGTGCTGCACCCACAATTGCTAGCCTCCAGAGAGACATGCAGAAAACACTAGAGGACGGTGGATCGCAAAAACCCGCCGAATAGCAGTGTACAGCGCAAAAGTCAAAAATATCCTATCCTAACATAACGAAACCTTATATGCCCAAACGTAACAAAACTGATCCTAACGTGCCGCGGCCACAATTCCTGGTGCTCCCGCAGAAAAGGAGATTGCGGTAGTGCACAGTAGAGCGCAGAAATCCATCGAATAGCATTGTATAGCACAAAACACGAAGCCATCCTATCACAACCTGACCAAACCTTACCTAACCAAACGTAATATAATCAAACCGAACGTGCCACCCCCACTGTTGCTGGCCTCCACTGGGACAAGCAGAGGCTGGTATAGCAATGCAGAGCGTAGGTATCGACAGAACCGCAGTGTATAGTACCAAAGTCGAAGGTATCCCGCCAAATCTAAGATAACCAAACCTATCCAGACATAAACTAACACAACCTTTCGTGCCACGGCCGCCATTGCTGGCCTTCCCATCGCCGAGTAGAGTAAAGTAGAGCAATGAAGAGCGCAGAAATCCTCCGAATAACATTGTACAGCGCAAAGGTCAAAGCTGTCCTAACCAAACCTAACCAAAACTAAAAAAGCCAAACGTAGCCTAACTCAACAAAAAGTTCTGCGACACCAGTTGCTGGCTTCCACAGAGCCAAGCAGGATACACAAGAGTACAATAGAGGGCCGAAATCCAATGTAGAGCAGTGTACAGCACAAAAGTCAAATCCATCCTACCACAATCTGACAAAACTTGACGTAACCAAACGTAACCTAACTCATCCTAACGTTCCGAGACCACTACTGCTGCCCTCCACAAAGCAAAGCAGAGCATATTAGATGAGAGTAGAGCGCAGGAATCCATATGTTCGCAGTGCATAGCGCATAAGTTAAACCTACCCTTTTCTAGCATAAACAAACGTAGCATAACCTAACACAGCCTAGCTCTACCTAGCATGCCGCGACCACAATTTCTGGCCTACGCAGAGCATGGCAGACCATATTAGAGCACATTACGTCCAAGAAATCCTCCGAAAAGCAGTATGTAGCACAAAAGCCAAAGCTATCCTATCCTATCCTACAAACCCTTACACGACCGAACGTTAACAGACTCAACCTAACGCGCTGGAACCACTAGTGCTGGCCTGCCCTGACCCAAGCGTAACATATTAGAGGAGTGTAAAGCGCAGGAATCTATAAAATCGCAGTGTACTGCAGAAAAGTCAAAGATATCCCAAATTACCCCGAAAGAACGCAACATGTCCAAACGTAGCCAAACTCAAAGTAACGTGGCGCGACCACCATTTCTGGCCTCTCCAGAGTCTAGCAAATTAGAGCAGAGCACAGCAGAGGGCAGGACTCCAACTAATATTTGTGAATAGCAGAAAAATCAAAGCTGCCCTAACCAAACTTATCCAAGCCAAACCTGACCAAACGTAACATAACACATCATAACGAACCACGACCACTGTTACTGGCATGCAGAGAGATGTGCAGACTATTTCAGAGCAATGTAGAACGCAGAAATCCACCGAACAGCAGTGTATAGCACATAAGTAAATGTTACCCTCTCCTAACTAAGCCAAACTTAATATAACCAAGCGTAACCTAACAAAGCCTAATGTGCCTTGACCACTACTGCCGGCCTCCCCATCCCCAAATTGAACATTATATAGGAGGGCGGAAGGCAGTGGTCAAAATTGTGCATTGTGAGGCAGAAAGGTCAAAGACATCCAAACCAAACCCATGCTAACATAACCTAAACGAACGTAACCTAACCCAAGCAAGCTCGCAGAGACTACCATTGTTGCCGTCCTCAGAGCAAGGCGGATCTTATTAGAGGCGAGTAGGGCGCAGCAATCCATAGAATCGCTGAGCATAGCACAATAGTCGAAGCTACCCTATCCTAACTTAACCAAATGTGACATAAACGAACGTAGCCTAGCTGTACCTAACGGGACGAGAACACTAATCGTTGTCCCTCCAGGTCGAAGCACAACATATTATATCAAACTAGAGCGCAGTAATGCACCGCATTGCAGTGTATATCACAAAAGTCAAAGACACCCGAACCTAACCCACACAAACATAACCTACAAAAACGTACCCTAAGTCAAGCTAACGTGCCGAGTGCATTACTGCTGGCCACCCTGGAGCCAAGAAGAACATATTAGAGCACAGTAGAGCGCAGGAATCTATCGTATAGCAGTCTAGAGCATGAAAGAGAAAGCTATCCTATCCTAACCTGGCCAAACGTAACCTAACCAAACGTACCATAACTCATCCTGTCGTGCCGAGATCACTACAGCTGGCCTCTCCATAGCAAAGCAGAATATACTAGAGATAAGTAACGCACAGAAATCCACCGAATAGCAATGTATAGCACAAAAGTCAACGCCACCCTGACCAAACTTAACCTAGCATAACCTAACCAATCGTAACCTAACTCAACTTATCGTGCCACAACCACCGCTGCTGGCATCTCGAGAGTCGAGCAGAGCATAGTAGAGCAAAGTACATCGCAGTAATCCACAGCATTGTAGCGTATAGCGCAAGAGTCTAAGGTATCCTTACCCGACCTTACCAACCATAACATAAGGAAACGTAACCTAACTCAACCCATCGTCCCTAGACCGCAGTTGCTGGACAAGCCTTCTTCAAGCAGGGCATGTTAGAGGAGAGTAGAGCGTCGAAGTCCATATGATGGCAGCGTGTAGCACAAAAGTCAAAGAAAGCCTAACCTAACCCAAAGAAACCGAACCTAACCAAACGTAAGCTAACTCAACCTAACGTGCCGCAGTCACGATTTCTAGCCACCCCAGAGCGAAGAACAGCATATTAGATCACTCTAGGTAGTAGAAATTTAAACGAATGCCAGCGTATAGCGCAAAAGTAAAAGCTATACCATCCAATCATAGAAAAACCTCGCATATCCAAGCGTAACATGACTCAACCTAACGTGGCGTATTCCTGGCGTCCCCAGAGACAAACAGAGTGTGACAGCGCACTGTAGAGCCCAGAAGTCAATAGAACAGCAGTGTGTAGCACAAAAGTCAAAGCTATCCTAACCTAACGCTGCGTAACCTATCCCAGCCAAACGTATAATATATCAAACTACCGTGCCGCGAACACTGTTGCTGGCCACTCGAGAGTAGAGCAGTGTATAGTAGGGGAACGTAGAGCACAGAAATCAACCGACGAGCAGCATATAGCACAAACGCATCAGCCACCCGAGCCTAACCTTACCATACGTAGCATAACCGATTGCATCCTGACTCAGACTAACGTGCCGAGACCACTATTCCTGTCCTCCACAAAGCCGAGAAGAGCAGATTAGAGCACAGTAGAGCGCAGAAGTCCACCAAACAGCGGTGCTTAGCCCAAAAGTTTAAGCTATCCTATCGCAACGTAATCTAACTTTGCCTAACAGAACGTAGCATTGCTCAACCTAACGTGCAGCGACCACTACACCTGGCGTCCCCGGAGAGGAGCAGAGTGTGGTAGCGCAGAAGTTGGGGCAGATGCTCATAGAATAGCAGCGAGTAGCACAAAAGTCAAAGATATCCCAACCCAACACAAAGTAATCTTACCTAGCCGAATGTAATCTACCTCAAACTAACGTGACGCGACCAACATTGCTGGCAAGCTCAGAGCCATGCAGAACATAGAGCTGATAGTGGCGCAGAAATACATACAATCTCCGTGTATAACGGAAAAGTCAAAACAATCTGGGCCTAATGCATGCAAACGTAAACTAACCAAGCGTTACCTAGCTCAACCGAACCCGCTGCGGCCACAATTTCTGCCCTCCCGAGAGCAAAGCAGAGCGTATTATAGCACAGTAGAGAGGAGGAATCCGCCGAAAATCAGTATGTAGCGCAAAAGTCAAAGCTATCACATCCTAACCTACCCAACCGTAACACAACCGAACATACTAAACCTCAACTTAACGCGCCGCTACCGCTAGTGGTAGCCCCCCAGACCCAAGCAGCACATATTAGAGGAGGGTAGAGCGCAGAAATCCATAAAATCGCGGTCTAAAGCATAAAAGTCAAAGATATCCTGACCTAACCTAAGCGAAAATAACATAACCCAACGTAGCCAAACTCAACCTACCATCACGCGACCACTACTGCTGTCCTCCAGACAGTCGAGACGAGTATAGCAGAGGAATTTAGAGCGCATGAATCCATCGAAGAGCAGTGTATAGCACAAAAGTCTAAGCTACCCTATCCTAACCTATCCAAATGTAACGTAACCGAACGCAACCTACCTCAGCCTAGTGTGCCGAGAGCACTACTTCTGGCCTCGCCATAGCCTAGCGTAATGTACCAGAGCACAGTAGATCGCAGAAATCTACCGAACAGCAGTGCACAGCACAAATGTCAGTGATATCCTAATCTAACCTGACCGAACGTAGCCTAACTGGACATGACGTTCCGAGAAAAACATTGCTTGCCAGCCCAGAGACAAGCAGTGCACATTAGAGCAACGTAGCGCGCTGAAATTCACCGGAGAGTAGTGCTCAGCGCAAAAGTCTGAGGTACCCTAACCAAACCAAACCTAACCTAACCAAACCAACCGTTACCTAACTGAACCTATCCCGCCACAACCACTATTGCTGGCATCGCGAGGGCCTAGCAGAGTATAGTAGAGCACTCTACAGCGCAGGCATCCACCCAATAGCAGTGTATACCACGAAAGCCAAAGCTGTGGAAGCCTAACGTAAGGAACGTAACATAACCAAACGTAGCCTAACACAACCTAACGTGCCGAGACCACCATTGCTGGCCTCCCTAGGCCCAAGCAGAGGATATTAGAGCGCAGCACATCGCAGACATCCTCCAGATGGCAGTGTACACCACAAAAGTCAATACTGCCATATCCTAACATGTCCAAGCGTAACATAGACACACGCAACATAACTCCGCTTGCTGACGTGAACAGAGTAGAGCAGATTATAGAAGGGCACAGTGGGGCGCTGGAATCATCCGAATAGCTACGCATAGCACAAAAGTAAGTGCTATCCTGGCCAAACCTATCCCAACCTAACCAAACCGAACCTAACCCACCGCATGTCGATGTGCAGAGACCACTATTGCTGGCCTGCCCAGTGCCAAGTTGACCACACTAGAGCGCTGTAGAACGCTGAAATCCAGAGAATAGCAGTGTATGCCACAAAAGTCAAAACATGCCTATACTAACCTAACCAAGCGGAACATAAGCAGACGTAGCGTGACCAAAACTGACGTGCCGCGGCAGCTATTGCTGGCCTCACGAGAGATAATCAGAGTATAGCAGAGCAATCTAGAACACAGAAATCGTCTGAATTGCAGTGTACAGCGCAAAAGTCAAAGCTGTATTAATCAAACCTAACCAAACATAACACAACCAAACGTGACATAACATAACCTACGTGCCGAGAGCATTATTCCTGGCGTCCGCAGAGACAAGCAGAGTGTGTTGGCGCACAGAGCAGCGCAGGAGACCATAGAATAGCAGTGTGTAGCACTATAGTCAAAGGTATCCTGACCTAACACAACCTAGCCAAACGTAATCTAACTCAAACTAACATGCGGCGAGCACTACTGCTGGCCTCCCGAGTGGCAAGCAGTTTATGGTAAAGAATGTAGAGCGCAGAAATCATCCGAGATGCAGTATACAGCATTAAAAGTCACAGCTACCCTGTCCTAACGTAACCAAACTGAACATAAGCAAGCGCAACATGAATCAGACTAAAGTAGCGAGACTGTTACTGCTGGAATCCCCATAGCTAAACAGAATACTCTTGTGCACAGCAGAGAGCAGAAATCCATCGAATAGCAGTGTATGGCGTAAAAGTCAAAGGCACCCTGACCAAACTTGTCCAAACATGACATAACCAAGCGTAACATAACTCAACCTAACCTGCCACGACCGCTATTGCTGTCCTCCCCAGAGACAGGCAGATGCTAGTAGAGCAATGCAGTGCGCAGGTATCGACCGAATAGTAGTGTACAGCACAAAGTTCAAAGATATACTAACCAAACATATCCGAACCTAGCCAAGCCGTGCGTAGCGTAACTCAACCTTGCATGCCGAAGCCACCATTGCTGGCCTCCCCAGAGCAAAGCAGAATATACTAGAGCACAGAAGAGCACAGAAATCCGCTTCACTTGAGTGCAAAGCTCTACACTGCTCTAGTCGGCTCTGCTCGACTCTCGGGTGGCTGGTGTAATGGTCGCCGCACGTTAGGTTGAGATAGATTACGTTTGGATACATTCGAATACGTTGAGTTGGGTTAGGATATCTGTGGCTTTTGTGCTACACACTTTTATTCTATGGACTTCTGAGCTCATCTTGGCGTTGTCGCAATCTGCTTGTCTCTGCGGACGCCAGGAATAGTGCTCTCGATATGTTAGGTTTAGTTATGTTACGTTTGGTCGGGTCAGCTTTGGCTACGTTTAGTTAGGATGGCTTTGACCCTTGCGCCATACATTGCTCTTCGGTAAATTTACAGAGTCCTATATTTCTCTGGTATAATCTGGTTAGCTCCCGTGGGTCCAGGAACAGCGGTCGTGGCACGTCAGGTTCGGTTACGTTACGTCCGCTTATGTTACGTCTGGTTAGGTTAGGATAGGATTGCTCTTTTGCGCAATACGCTGCTATTCGGAGGACTGCTGCGATCTACTCTGCTCTAGTATGCCCTGCTTGTCTCTGGCCATTTCAGCAAGAGTGGTATCGTCAAGATAGGTCGAGATAAGATGCGTTCGGCATGTTTACGTTTGGTTAGGTTAGCACAGGATAGCTGCTACTTTTGCGCTATACGCTGCTATTCGGTGCATTTCTGCGTTCTTCATTGCTCTACTATTCTCTGCTCAACTCTGGGGAGGCCAGCAATGGCGGTCGTGACACGATAGTTTGAGTTGGGTTGCGTTTGTTTATGTTATGTTAGTATGGGTTAGGTTTGGATAGCTTTGACGATTCAGATATGCACTGCCATTCTGTTGTCATCTGCGTTCCACTTTTCTATAATATATGCTGCTTGGCTCTGGGGATGCCAGCAACAGAGTTGTCGGCACGTCCGGTTAGCTCAGGCTGGGTCTGGTTGGATTAGGATAATTTAGACTCTTGTGCTATACATTGCTGTTTGGTGGAATTCTTCGTTCTACTGTGCTCTACTATACTCCGCTCGACCCTGGGGATTCCAGTAATGGCGATCTCGGCACGCATGGTTTAGTTAAACTACGTTTGGTTAGGTTACGTTAGCTTGGGTTAGGCTTGGATTGCTTTAACTCTCGTGCAGTAGACTGCTGTTCGGCGGAATTCTGCGCTGGACTGTGCTCTAGCATGTTTCCCTTGGTTCTGGGGAGGACAGCAATAGTTGTCTCGGCATGTTAGGTTGGGATAGATGATGTTTGGCTACGTTATGTTCGATAAGTATAGGCTAATGTAGCTTAGACTTTTATGCTGTACACCGCTATTCGGTGGATTTCTGCACACTACTGTGCTCTAGTACATTCTGCTTGTCCTTGAGGAGGCTAGCAATGGGTGTCTCGTCATGTCAGGTCGGGTTAGGTTACGTTTGGTTACGTTTCGTTCGGCTAGGTAAGGATAAGGTACTTTGCCTTTTGCACTTTACACCTCTATTCGGTCGGTCTTTGCGCTCTCATGTGATACAATATACTAAGCAATGTTTCCCTCCGTTAGGTTAAGTTAGGAAGCCTCGGGAAGGACTTCTTTGACTTTTGTTCTAAATTCGGCTATTCGGTGGACGTCTGCGCTCTAGTGCGCTCTAATATATTCTGCTTGCCTCTGGGAGGCCAGAAATATTGGTCTCGTCACGGTATGTTGAGTAATACAACATTTGTGTAGGTTAGGAAATATCACGTTATGCCAGTGTGTTATTGACTTTTGTGCTCTACACCGCAATGCAGAGGATTACCGCGCTCTTGTATGCTCTAGTATCTTCTGCTTTGTTCTGTGGAGTCCAGCAGTAGTGATCTCGGCACGTTAGGTTTAGATATGATACGTTCCGTCATGTTATGATTGAGGAGGTTAGAACATTATAGTCTAGACTTTTGTGCTATACACTGCTCTCCGCCGATTTCTGCGCTCCAGTGTGCCCTAATATGCTCTGCTTGTAACAGGGGATGCCAACAATTGTGGTCTCGGCGCGTTAGGTTGCGTTTGGTGACGTTTCGTTGGTTTAGTTTAGGTTAAGTATTGTCTGGGTTGCTTTGACCGTCGTGCTACACACTGTTATTCGGAGTATTTCTGCGCTGGAGAGTGCTCTGCTATATTCTGCTTGGCCCTGGGCTGGCCAGCGATAGTGGTCGCAGCACATAATGTTGAGTTAGGCTACGTTTGATTAGGTTAAGTTATGTCATGTTTGGCTAGAGAGGCTTCGACTTTCGTGCTAAACGCTGTTATTCGGCGCGTTGCTGTGATCTACTGTGATCTACTGTATTCTGCTTGGTTCTGGGTAGTCGCGCAGCTGTGGCCGCGGCAAGCGGCGTTGAGTTCCGCTACGTTCGGCTTGGTTATGTTAGGTCACGTTATGTTAGGATATCTTCGATTTTTGTGCTATTCACTGCATTGCGGCGGATTTCTGCGCACTACTGCGCCGTAGCACATTCTGCTTCTATCTGTGGAGGACAGCAACGGTGGTCCCGCCGTGTTAGGTTGAGCTGGGCTATCTTTGGTTATGTTACATTTGCCTAGATGATGTTATGTCAAGCTCGGTCAGGTTATCTTTGACTTTCGTGCTGTACACTGCTACCCGGAGGATTTCTGCACTCGACTGTGCTCTACTGTACTCTGCCCGACTCTGAGGAGGCGAACAATAGCGGCCGTGGCCCGTCATTTGGGTTAGGTTATGCTTGGCTATGTTTGGTTGGGCTAAGTTTGGCTAGGATAGCCTTGACTTCCGTGCTGTACACTGCTATTCGGCGGATTTCTGCACTCTAGAGTGCTCTGATATGCTCTACTTGGCTATGGTGCGGCGAGTAATAGTACTCCCGGCACGTCAGCTAGTCTTGGGCTACGTTTCGTTGGGTTAGGTTAGGAAGGCTTAGTTTGGATTTCCTTGACACTTGTGCTGCGCACTGCTATTCGGAGGCCCCCCCGCTCTATATTTCTCTACTATAATCTGCTCGAATCGGAGGAGGCGTGCAATACAGGTCGTGGCACGTTAAGATGTGTTAGGTTATGTTAGGTTAAGAAAGGTTAGGGTAAGTTAAGTCAGGATCACATTGACTTTCGTGCTGTAAATTCCTTTTCCGTCGATTCCTGTGATCTACAGCACTCTGCTATATTCTGCTTGGTTCCAGGGGTGCCAGCAGCAGTGGTCGCGGGATGTTACGTTAAGTCATGCTAAGTTTGGTTGGGATAGGTTAGGTCTGGTTAGGTTAGGATATCTTCAACTATTGTCTATACACTGCAATTCGGTATATTTCTGCGCTCAACATTGCTCTTCTATACTCTGGTCGACTCAGGGGTGTCGTGCAATGGTGGTACTGGCACGATACGTTGAGTTGTGGTACGTTTGGTCATGTTTGGTTAGGCTAAGTTCGGCTAGGATAGCTTCGACTCTCGAGCCATACACTGTCACTCGGCGGATTTGTGTGATACTTAGTGTTCTACTGCATTCTGCATGGCACAGGGGAGGCCACGGGTAGTACTCGCATGACGTGGTGTGGGGCTATGATACGTTTGGTTACGTTAGGTTAGGCCAGGTTGGTTGTGATATTGTCGGCTTTTGTGCTATACATTACAGTGCTGTGGATTTCTGCGCTCTGTTGTGCTGCATTATATTCTGTTTGGCGCAGGGGATGCCAGCAATAGTGGTCTCGTGGTTTTAGGTTGAGTTAGTCCACGTTTGGTTATGTCACGTCTGGCTAGATTTGGATAGGCTACTTTGCCTTTTGTGCTATTCGCTGCGACACGGTGGATTTCTGCTCTCTAATGTGCTGCAATATGCTCCGCTCGGCCCTGGTGTGCCACCAATATAGGTCTCGTCACCCTATGCCGAGTTAAACTGCGTTAGATTGTGTTAGGTGAGGACAAGTTCTGACAGGATTTTTTTGACTTTTGTGCTGTACACCGCAATGCGGTGGTTTTCTGCGCTCTGCTGTGCACTAGCATTTTCTGCTTGGATCTGGGGTACCCAGCAATAGCGGTCGAGCCACGTGAGGTTGAGCTATGCTACGTTCGGTTATGTTACGTTTGGGAGGTTGGGATAAGACAGTTTAGACTTTTGGGCTGTAAACTGCTATCCGCGGATTTCTGCGCTCTTCTGTGTTCTAATGCTATCTGCGAGGCTCTGCGGAGGCCAGCAGTTCCGGTCTCGGCTCGTCAGTTTGTGTTATGATACGATTTCTTTGGTTACGATAGGGTAGCTTTTACTTCGATGCTCTACACAGCGATTCTATGGATCTCTGCGCTCTATTCTCCTCTCATATGTTCTGCTGGCCACTGTGGTGGGTAGCCATGTTTATCGCGGCAGGTTAGGCTGAGCTATGTTACGTTCGGCTGTGTTAGGATTTCTTACGTTAGAGTAGGATGGCTTTGACTTATTTGCTACACACTGCTATTCGGTGCCTTTCTGCGCTCTACTGTGATCCGGCATGATCGGCTCTGCCCTGGGGAGGGCAACAAATGTGGTCTCGGTACCTTAGGTTGAGATATGTTACGTTCGGTTATGTCACGATTGGCTAGGTTAGGAAAACGTACCTTTGACGTTCGTGCTGTACACTGATATTCCGCGAATTTCTGCGATCTGCTGCTCCCTAGTATATTCCGCTCGGTTCTGGCGAGGCCAGCAATAGTGGTCTCGGCACGTTAGGTGGAGCTGGGATACGTTCGGTTATGTTATGTTAGTTTGGGTTATGTTCGGATAGCTTCGACTTTTCTGCGTTACACTGCGGTTCCATGGATTTCTGTCCTATACTCTCCTCTAATATGTTCTGCGAGGCTCTGCGGTGGCCAGCGTAACTGGTCTCGACCCGTCAGGTTGAGCTTGGTTACGTCTGGATATGTTACGATTTGTAATGTTAGAACAGGATTGATTTGACTTTTTTGCTGCAAACTGCTGTTCTGTGCATTTCTGTTCTCTACTGTGCTCTGGTATGTTCTGCTTGGATCTGGGGAGGCCAGCAATTCTGGCCTCGGCAAGTTATGTTGGGTTACGCTTCGTTTGGTTAGGTTAGGTTAGGTTAACTTCGGTAAGGGTAGCACTGACTCTCGAACTTTATACTGTTTTTTCGGTGGATTCCTGCGTTCTACTTTGCTCTACCAATATCTGCTTGGCCCTGGGGATGTCATCAACAGTAGTTTCGGCACGCTAGGTTGCATCAGGTTGCACTTGGTTACGTTACGTTTCGTTAGGTAATGATATTGTAGCACCGAATTTTGTGCTTTACCCTGCGATTCAATGGATTCCTGCGCTCTACTCTGCTCTACTACATTCTGCCCGGCCACGGGGAGGCCACAAATAGTGTTCGCGGCGCGTTATGTTGCGTAAAGTTACATTTGGTTATGTTACGATTTGTTATACTATGAGAGGATAGCTTGACACTTTTGCTACGCGCTGCTTTTCGACGCATTTCTGCGCTCTACAGTGCCCTGGTATTTTCCGCTGTGCCCTGGGGAGGCCAGCAGTAGTGGTCTCGGCTCGTTTCGTTGAGTTAAGTTACGTTTTGTTATGTTAAGATTAGTTAGAATAGGATATTTTTGACTTTGTGCTGTACACCGTTTGTCGGCGTACATCTGCGCTCTACTGCGCTCTAGTGTGTTCTGCTTGGTTCTCTGGAAGCCAGCAGTAGTATCCTCGGCGCGGTGGATTGAGTACGTTACGTTTGACTATGTGTAGGTCGGTTCTGTTGCGATTGTGTAGCTTTGACTTTCGTGCTGAACACCGATCTTCGGTGGATATCTGCGTTCTAATAAGCTCTAATATGCACTGCTTGCATCCGGGAGGCCAGCAATTGTAGTAGGGGCACGTTACGTTGAGTTAGTCCACGTTTGGTTAGGATAGGTGTGGTAAAGTTCGGTAAGGATAGAATTGATTTCCGGCTCAACTCTGCCCTACTATGTTCTGCTGGCCATGGTGCCGCCAGCACCGGTGGTCCGACACGTTGGTTTGTTATGTGAGGAAAGGATAGCATTGACTCTTGCGATATGCACTGCTATTCGCTGGATTTCTGCGTTGAACTGTGCTATAATAAATTCCTCTCGGTTCCAGGGTGGGCAGCAATAGAGGTCTCGTTACTTATGGCTGAGTTAGGTTACGCTTGGTGCCGTTACGTTTGGTCAGATTAGGATAGGATAGCTTTGGCTTTTGTGCTATACACTGATATTCTGTGGATTTCTACGCTCTACAAAGGTCTAGTGTCCTCTGCTCTTCCGTGGGGAAGTCAGCAATAATGGACTGGGCACGTTAGCTTCCGTTGTGTTACGCTTGATTAGGTTAGGGCACTGTAGAATTGACTCTTGTGCTATACACAGCTTTGCAGTGGGTTTCTGCGCTGTACTGCCGTCCAATATTTCCTGCTTGGCTCTGGGCGGCCAGCAATATAGTTCGTGGCACGTAAGGCTGTGTAATGTTACGTTTTGTTATGTTTGGTTATGCTTTTTCGGTTAGGGTAGCTATGACTTTCGTACTCTTCACTGTTATTCGGCGGATTTCTTCACTCCAATGTGCTCTGCTCCATTCCGCTTGGCCCTGGGGAGGCCAGCAGTAGTAGTAGCGGCACGTTGTTTTGTATTGGGCTGCGTTTGTTTAGGTTACGTTTGTTTGGGTTTGGTTCGGATTGTTTAGAATTTTCTGCTATACACTGCGGTTCTATGGATTCCTGCGCTCTACTGTCCTCTCATATATTCTGCTCGAAATGTGGGTGGTCAGCAATGGTGGTCTCCGCATGTTATGTTGAGTTAGGCTGCGTTCTGTTAGGTTGGGTTGGGTCAGGTAAGGTTTGGGTACATCTGACCATTTTGCTACTCACCGCTATTCGATGGATTTCTGCGATCTGCCCTCCTCTTATATGTAGTGCTCAGCTACGAGGAGCACAGCAATCGAGGTCTCGACACGTTAGGAAGTGTCAGGTCAGGTTTTGTTCCGTTACGTTTGGCTAGGTTACAATATGATATCTTTGACTTTTGTGCTGTACGCTTCTGCACATTGAATTCCTGCGATCTAGTGAGCCCTGACATGCTCTGGTTGGCTACAGGGAGGCCAGTAATCGTGGTCCAGGCACGCTAGGTTGGGTTATGTTACGATTGGCTTGGCTAGGGTAGGATAGGTTTGGTTAGAATAGCTTTGACTATTGTGCTACAGACTGCTATTCGATCGATTCTGTGCACTGCTGTGCTCTTCTAGCATCTAATTGTCCCTGGGGGGCCATTAACAGTGGTCTCGGCACGTTAGGTTGGGTTTGGATAATTTTGGTTAGGTTATATTATTTTGTGTTAGGTCCGAATTGCTTCGACTTTTGCGGCATAAACTGTAGTTCGGTGGAATTCTGCGCTCTACTGGGCTCTGGCATGTTCTGCTTGGCTTTGCGGTGGCCAACAGTATTGGTCTCGGAACGTTACTCTGAGTTATGTTGCGTTTGGCTATGCTTCGTTTGGTTAGGTTGGGATAGGATAGCTGTGAATTCTGTTCTATACACTGCTATTCGGTGGATTTCTGCGCTCTACTGTGATCTAATATGCTCTGCATGGCGCTGGAGAGCGCAGAAATCCGCGGATAGATGCGAATTGCACAGGAGTCTGTACTATGCCATCCTAACCTTGCCGAACCTAACATATCCAAACGTAGCCTAACTTAGCCTAACATGACGAGATCACTATTGCTGCCCACCACAGAGGCAAGCAGAATGTACTAGATCACAGGAGTGCGCAGAAATCCACCGCATTGCAGTTATAAGCACAAGAGTCGGAGATATCCGAACCTGACCTCATCAAACCTAGCCTAACCAAGCGTAGCATAGTGAAACGCAACGTGCCGCGATCACTGCTCCTGGCCTCCTCAGAGAGAAGCAAAATGTAGTAGAGCAAAGTAAATCACAGAAATATACCGAATAACAGTGTACGGCACGAAAGTCAAAGTTATCCTATCCAAACTTAGTCTAGCCTATCCTATCCAAACGTAACATAACACAAACTGCCGTTCCACGGACACTGTTGCTCGCCTCCACAGAGTCAAGCACAGTATAGTAGGGCAACGTAGAGCGCAGAAATCCAACAGATAGCAGTCCATGGCACAGAAGACAAAGAAATCATGACCGAGCCTTCCTAACCTAACCCAACGAAACGTAATCCTACTAAATCTAACGTGCCGAAACCACTGTCACGTGCCACCACACTGCCAAGCACGGCATATTAAAGCGCACTAGAGCGCAGAAATCCGCGGAATAGCAGTGTATATCGCCCCCCCCCCCCAGTGTCGAGCAGAGTATAGTAGAGCAACATAGAGCGCAGAAACCCCCGAATAGCAGTTCATACAACAAAAGGCAAAGAAATCCTGACCGAGCCTTCCTAACGTAACCTAACGATACGTAACCATACTCGGCCTGACGTGCCGAGAACGCTATCACTGGCCCCCTCCCCAGAGCCGCGCGGACCACATTATAGCACATTAGAGCGCTGAAACCCACCGAAGAGCGGTGTACAGCACAAAAGACGAAGTAGCCTATCATAACCAAGCCAAACGTAACATATCCGAACGTAACCAAAATCAGCCTAACATGACTAGGACACCATTGCTGGTCTCCATAGCGACAAGACGAATGTACCAGAGCGCAGTTGACCGCAGAAATCCACCACATGGCAGTGAATAGCGCAAGAGCCGTAGATATCCAAACGTGAGCTGAAACAATCTAACCTAGCCAAATACAGTATAGCCCAACATGAAGTGCCACGACCACTGCTCCTGGCCTCCCCGGAGTAAAGCAGAACATTGTAGAGCACAGTGGGTCAAAGGAGTACCCGAATAGCAGTGTAAGGCGTAAAAGTCCATGTAGCTTATAATATCCTAGCCAAACGTGACGTGTCCGAACGGATCCAAACAGAACCTAACGTGACAAGACGACCATTGCTCGCCTCCGCAGAGTCAAGGAGTATGTACCGGAGCACAGTGTGGCGCAGAAATCCACCGCACTGCAGTGAACGGCACAAAAGCCGAAGATATCCTAACCCAACCTGGTCCAACCTAACCTAGCCAAACGTAGGGTAACTCAACAGATAGTGCCGCGTCCACTGCTACAGGACTCCACAGAGCTGAGCAGAATACATTAGGGCACTGTAGATCACTGGAACATGCCGAATAATAGTGTATAGCACGAAAGTCGAAGCAACCTTAGCCAAACGTAACATAACATTACGTAATGAAGAGTAGCCTAACTCAACATAGCGAGCCGCGACCACTATTTCTGGCCAGCCCAGGGCCAAGCAGAATAAAGTACAGCACAGTCGAGCGCAGAAATCGACCGAATATCAGTGTATAGCACGAAAGTCAAAGATAACCTTACCGTGCTTAACATAATCTAACCTAACCGAACGTATCATGAATAAGCCTACCGTGCCGAGACCACTATTGCTCACCTAGCCATAGCCAAGCAGAAAATATTGAAACACAGTAGAGCGGTGATATCCGTGGATAGCGGAGTATAGCACTAAAGTCTTCGCTGTCCAGTCCTGACATAACCGAACGCAGCCCAGCACGACCCAACGTGCCAAGACCACTATTGCTGGCCCCCCAACGCCAAGTAGAGTATGCTACGGCACAGCAGAGCACAGAGGTCCACCGCATCTCAGTGGGTAGCTCAAAAGCCGCAGATATTTCAACCTAACCTGTCCTAACTTAACCTAACAAAACGTGGCATAGCTCAACAAAACGTCCCGCGACCACTGCGCTTGGCCTCCCCAGGGCCAAGCAGAATGTAGTAGAGCAGAGTAGATCAGAGAAATCCGCCGAATGACAGTGTACAGCGCGAAAATCGGAGCTATCCTAAACAAACATATCCTAACCTTGCCTTATCAAACGTGACCTATCTCAACTTAACGTGCCGCGGCCGCTATTGCTAGTTTCCCCAGAGACGAGCAGGTTATAGTAGAGCAATGTAGAGCGCCGAAATCCATCGTGTAGCAGTGCATAGCACAATAGTCGAGGATATCGTAGCCAAACCAAGCATAACCAAACCTTACCAAACGTAGCATAGCTCAACATAACGTGCCGCGACCGTTATTGATGACCCTCGCAGAGCCAACCACGGCATATGAGAGCACATTGGAGGGCAGAAATTCACCTTGTAGCAGTGTATAGGGCAAAGGTTAAAGTAGACTATCATAGCACGGGCAACCGTAACATAACCAAACGTAACCAAACACAACGTAACCGGACGAGAATACCATTGCTGGACTCCACAGAGACTAGCTGAATTAACAAGGGAGCAGCTGTGCGCAGGTATACGCCACATTGTAGTGAATAGCACAAATGTCGAAGATGTCCAATCCTAACCTGGCATAACCTAACCTAACCGAACGTAGCGTAATTCGATATAACCAGCCGCGGCCACGGATCCTGATCTCCCCATAGCCTAGCATATTGTACTAGAGCACAGTCGGTCACAGAAAACCACCGATTGCGAGGGTACAGCACGAAAGTCATAGATTTCATTACCAAACGTATCCTAACCTAACTTAACCGAACGTAACATGATTCAACGTAAAGTGCCATGGCCACTATTGCTCGCCTCCCCTGGGTCGAGCAGAGTACACTGTAGCAAAGCTGGGCGAAGAAATCCACAGAATATCAGCGTATGGCGCCAAAATCGAGGATGCCCTCGCCAACCTGACGTAGCCCAACCAAACCAAACGCAGCCTAACTCAACGTAACATGTGACCCCTATTGATGGCCTCCATAGGGCCAAGCAGAATATTCTAGAGCACAGTAGACCGCAGAAATCCACGGATAGCCGTGTATAGTACAAAATTCTAGACTATACTGTCCTAACTTCTCCAGACGTAACATACCCAAACGTAGCATAGCACAACATAACGTGCCGAGACAACTGTCCGTGGCCACCCCAGGCACGAGTAGAGTATACTGGAGCACAGCAGAGCGCAGAAATCCAAGGAATAGAACTGTATAGCGCAAAAGCCAATGCTATACTAACCAAATTTAGCCCAACCTTGCCTGAACAAGCATAATCCTACTAAAAATAACGTGCCGCAAACACTTTTGCTCGCCTCCCCAGTGTCGGGCAGGGTATAGTAAAGAAGTGAAGAGCGCAGGAATCCGCCGCATTTCAGGGAATAGCACAAAAGCCGTAGATATCATAACTTATCCTGACCAAGCATAACCTAGCATAACCTAGCATATCCCAAAATAACATGCCGCGACCACTGCTCATGGCCTCCCCTGAACCAAGCAGAATGTAGCAGAGCTGAAAAGGTTACATGAATCCACAGCATAACAGTGTATAGTACGAAAGACATAGCTAACCTATCCAAACCCAGCATAACCTTACATAACCAAACGTAGCCTGACACAACCAGGCGTGCCACGACCACTATTTCTCGCCCCTCCAGAGTCAAGCAGAGTATAGTAGAGCAACGTAGAGCGCAGATGTCAAGCAAACATCAGTCTATAGCACAAAAGTCAAAGAAATCCTAGCCGTGCCTTCCTAACCAAACATAGCGAAACATAACATAGCTCAACCTATCGTGTCGAGACCACAATTGCTGGCCACCCCAGAGCCAGGCACAGCACATTACAGAAGATTAGATCGCAGAAAACCACCGAATAGCAGTGAATAGCACAAAAGTCAAAGTTGCCTACCCTAACCTGTCCAAGCGCGACATATACAAACGTAACCTACCTCAACCTAACATGACGAGACCACCACTGCTCGCCTCCACAGAGGAAAGCAGAATGCACTAGAGCACAGCAGTGCGCAGAAATACAACGGACTGCAATGTATAGCACAGATGTCGAAGGTAGTCTAACATAACCTGACCTAAGCTAACCTAACCAAACGTAGGGTAACACAACAGAGCGTGCAGCGAACACTGCTGCGGGACCCCCGGTGCCAATCAGAATACAGTAGAGCCAAGGATATAACAGGAACCCGCCGAATAATGGTGTACAGCACGAAAGTCGAAGCAATCCTATAGAAACGTAACCCAACATAACACATTCCAATTTAACATAATTCAAGCTGACGTGTCGGGAGTACTATTACTGGGCGC
Source organism: Eufriesea mexicana (assembly GCF_001483705.2). Lineage (NCBI taxonomy): Eukaryota > Metazoa > Arthropoda > Insecta > Hymenoptera > Apidae > Eufriesea > Eufriesea mexicana. The sequence goes on along the minus strand of NW_016908218.1, from coordinate 511,242 downwards.
GCCAGAGAAAAGCAGGATATATCAGAGTACAGCAGAGCGCAGAAGTCCGTCGAATAGCAGCGTATGCCACATAGGTCTGTGCTATTCTATCCAAACCTCACCATACGTAACATAACGGAACGTAGCATAACTCAACCTATCGTGCCGAGACCATCATTGCTGACCACCCCAGAGCCAAGCGCACCATATTGGAGGGCATTAGAGCGCAGAAATACGGGGAATAGTAGTGTGTAGCACAGAAGTCAATGTAGCCTCTCCTAACCTAGCGAAGGGCAACATATACAAACGTAACCGAACTCAGCCGAACACGACGGAACCGCTACTGCTGGCCACCCCAGAGCCAAACAGAACATGTTATACCCATGTAGGGCACAGAAATTCAATGAATAGCATTGAATGGCACAAAAGTCTAAGTTATTCTGTCCTAGCGTATCCAAACTTGTCATATGCAAACGTAGCATACGTAAACCTAACGCGCCGAGGCATCCATTTCTGTCCTCGCCAGAGCCAAGCAGAATATATCACAGCATAGTAAAGGTAAGGAATCCGACGAATAGCAGCGTATGGCACAAAAGACAAAGCTATACTATGCTAACCTCAAGATACATATCATAGCGGAACATAGCCTAACTCAGCCCAACGAGCCAAGGCCACTGTTCCGGGCCTCCTCAGATTCAAGCAGAATGCTCTAGAGTACAGTAGAGCGCAGAAGTCCGCTGAGAGCCGTGTACAGTGCCAAAGACTACACTATACTGTCCTAACCTCACCAGACGTAATATGCCTAAACGTAGCATACCTCAGCCTAACATGCCGAGACCACTACTGCTGGCATCCGCAGAGTCAAACAGAATGTACTACAGCACAGTAGTGCGCGGAAATCCACGGCATTGCAGTGAATAGCACAATAGTCAAACACACCCTGACCAGACCACAACTTACCTATCCAAACGTAGTGTATCTAATCATAACATTCCGACACCATAACTGCTCTCACCCGCAGAGCCACGCAGAGCACATTAGAGCACGATAGGTGGCAGATATCTACCGAATAGCAGTGAATAGTGCAGGGGTCAATGTAGCCTATCCTTACCTAGCCAAGCGTAACACACCCAAACGAAGCCTAACACAACCTGACATGGCCTGACCACTATTTCTGGCCTCCACGGAGACAAACAGAATATAGTAGAGCACAGTAGATCACAGGAACACGACGAATAATAGTGTATAGTACGAGAGTCGGTGCAACCCTAACCAAATATAACATACCATAACCTAATGGAACGTAGCCTATCAAACCATAACCTGCCGCGTCCACTATTGCTGGAATGCCCAGGGCCAAGCAAAATATCGTAGAGCCGCTCTGAGCGCAGAAATCCTCCAAATAGATGTGTTTAGCACAAAAGTCGAAGATAACCTGACCGAGCTTTACATTATCTAACCTAACCAAGCGCAGCATGACACTGCATGACGCGCTACGATCACTGCTCCTGGCCTCCACGGGCAAAGCAGAATGTAGTAAAACACAGCGTGTCACGGAAGTCCACCGAAAGCAGTTTAAGGCACAGAAGTCGACGTAGAATGTGCTATCCCAACCAAAAGCGACATGTCCAAACGCCACATAACCAAACCTAACTTGACGATACCACCATTTCTCACCTCCACAGGGCCAAGGGAATGTACCAGAGCACAGTGTGGCGAAGAAGTCCTCCGACAAGGAGCGTGTGGCACGAAAGTCAAAGCCGTCATAACCAAACGTAACCGAACCTAACATAACCAAACGTAACCTAACTCAACCTAACGTGCCATGACAACTATTGTTTGCCACGCTAGAGTCGAGCGGAGTATAGCCGAGGAATGTAGGGTGCATAGATCCTCCGAATCGCATTGTACAACACAAAAGTCAAAGAAACCCCAACCAAACCTCCACGACATAGCCCACCGTACCGTAGCATAGCTCAAACTATCTTGCCGACGACTCTATTACTGGCCTCGACATAGCCAAGCAGAAAACATTTGAACACAGCAGAGCGCAGTGATTCGCGCATAGCAGTGTATAGCACAAAAGTCTAAAATACCCAGTCATATCCTCACCGGACGTGACATGTGCAAACGGATTCCAACTACGCCGGACACGACGAGACCACTATTTCTGGCCTCCACAAAGACAAGCAGAATGTACTAGAGCTCAGTAGCGCGCAGAGACCCACCACATTGCAGTGAATAGCACAAATGTCAGACATGCCCTGTCCCAACCTGACCCTACCAAACCATTCCAAGCGTAGTGAAATTAGGCATGACGTGAAAGGACCATATATTTCTGGACATATATTTCTGGCATCCCCATCACTAAGCAGGACGAATTAGAGCACAATAGAGGGCAGAAATCCATCGAATAGCAGTGAAACTCGCAGAAGCCAAAGCAGCCTATCCTAACGTATCGGAACGTAACATATCCAAACCAAGCCAAGCTCCACCAAACATGACGAGACCACTATTGCTGGTCTCCGCAGAGAGAAGCATAATGTAGTAGAATACAGTAGAGCGCAGAGACCCATCGTGTTGCAGTGAATAGCACAAAAGCCGTATATATCCTTACATGACCTCACATAATTTACCCTAACCAAGCGCAGCATAACAGATCATGACGTGCCGCGACCACCGCTCTTGTCTTACCGGGAGCGAAGCAGAATATAGTAGAGCACAGTATATGAGAGAAATCCACCGAAGAGCAGTGTAAAGCACACATGTCTATGTAGCCTATCCTAACCTAGCCAAAGGTGACATGTCCAAACGTGCCATTACAAAACCTAACTTGAAGAGACCGCAGTTGCGCGCCTCTACAGAGACAAGAAGAATACTCCAAAGCACAGTATAGCGCAGATATACTCCGCTATGCAGCGAATAGCACAAAACTCGAAGACCTCCTAGCATAACCTGACATAACCTAACCCAACGAAGCGTAACATAACTCAGCCTAACGTGCGAGGATCACAATTTCTGGCACCCACAGATCCAAGTAGATATACTAAAGTAGAGCAGAGCGCAGAAATCCACCGCATTGCAGTGAGCGGCACAAAATACGCAGACGTTCTAACCTAACCGGACATAATGTTACCTAACGAAACGCAGCGTAACACAACGTGACTTGTCGTGTGTACTGCCCCTGGCCTCCCCCAAGCCAAGCAGCATGGCGTAGACCGCATTAGAACCCAGGAGTCCATCGTATAGAAGTGTGAAGCACATGAAGTCATAGCAGCATATCCTAACCTAGTCAAACGTAACTTACCCAAACGTAGCCCAACACAACATAACATGAAGAGACAGTTGTTGCTGACATCCACAGGGACAAGTAGAGCGTACAGGAGCACAGTATTTCGAAGAAAACCTCCACATTGCAGTGAATAGCACAAAAGTCGAAGATATCCTAACATAACCAGACAAAACCAAACCTAACCAAACGTAGCGTAACCCAACATAACGTGCCGCGGCCGCTATTGTTGGCCTTCGTAGATCGTAGCAGAGCCCATTAGAGCACATTAGTGCGAAGACATCCACCGGATAGCAGTGTGTAGCATGAAAGTCAAAGTAGCATATTCTAACCGAGCAAAACGTAACACACCCAAACGGAGCGCAACACAGCTTACCAAGACGGGACCGCTATTGCTGGTCTCCCCAGATCCAAGCAGAACATATTAGAGCGCAGTAGGGCGCAGAAATCCACCGAAAAGCTGTGTAGATAACAAAAGTCATTGTAGCATATCCTAACATAGCCAAACGTGACACGTTCAAACGTAACATAGCTCAGCCTAACCTGACGAGGCCACCATAGCTCGCCTCAACAGAGAAAAGAAGAAAGTGCCAGAGCACAGTATAGCGCAGAAATCCGCCGAATAGCAATGTATGCCACAAAAGTTGAAGTTATCCTAACCTAACATAGTCTAGCGTAGCATAGCTCGACGCTACGCGCCGCGACAAATGCTCCTGGCCTCCCAGAGCCAAGCAGAGTATAGTAGAGCAGAGTAGATCACAGAAATACACCGAACATCAGTGTGTACCACGAAAGCAGGAGCTTCACTAACCAAACGTAACTTAATACAAACCAACGTGCCAGGACCACAAACTCTCGCCCCCCAGAGTCGAGCAGAGTATAGTAGAGCATTGTAGAGCGCAATAATACACCGAAAAACAGTGTAAAGCACAAAAGTCGATGATATCCTAACCTAACCTGACCAATCCTGACCTAACCGAACACAGCATATCTCAACATAGCGTCCAGCGACCACAGCTCCTGGCCTCCCCTGAGCCAAGCAGAGTGTAGCACAGCACAGTAGATCACATAACCTCACCGAAAAGCGTTGTATAGCTCAAAAGGCAAAGTAGACCAACCTAACATAGCCAAACGTTCCATATCCAAACTTAACCTAACACAACCTAAGGTGAAGAGGCCACTATCGCTGGAATACACAGAGCCAAGCAGAATATAGTAGAGCATTGTAGATCACCGAAGCCCACGGAACAGCAGAGTAAAGCACTAAAGTCAAAGAAGCATATCCAAACATAGCCCAACATAACATACCCAAACGCACCATACCTCATCCTAACATGGCGAGACCTCTATTGCTGACATCTCCAGAGAAAAGCAGATTATAGCAGAGCGCAGTAGGGTGCAGAAATCCGCCGCGTTGCAGTGAATAGCGGAAAAGGCGTAGATATCCTAACATAACCTAAACCATCGTAACATAACCAAACGTAGCATAGCTCAACGCAACATACCGCGACCACTGCTCCTGGCATCCCCAGAGCCAAGCAGAATGTGGTAGAGCACAGTAGATCACATAAATGCACAAAAGAACAGTGTACAGCACGAAAATCAAAGCCATCCTGACCAAATATAGCCTACCCGGCCCTAACCTATCGTAGCATAATTCAACCTAACGTGCCACGGCCACTATTGTACGCATCCCCAGGGTGCAGCAGAGTATAGTAGAGCAATGTAGAGCGCAGATATCAACCGCATAGCAGTGTACGGCACAAAATTCTCAGCAATTCCATCCTAACCTGACCAATCGTAACGCAAGCAAACGTAGCTAGGCATAACCTAACGGGCCGAATATACTAGTGAATCGGAATAACAGTGAATAGCACAAAACTCAAGGAAGCCTCCCCTATCATAGCCAAACGTAACATGTCCGAACGTAACATAACTGAACCTAACCTGACGTGACCACTGCTCCTGGCCTTTGCAGTGCCAGGCAGAATGTAGTAGAGCACAGTAAATCGCAGAAACTCACGGAATAGCAGTGTACAGCACGAAGGTCACAGTAGCCTATCCTAACGTAGAAAAACGTAACACATCCAAACGTAGCGTATCTCAACCTATCTTGCCGAGAACACACTTGCTGGCCCCCCGGGACTATGCTGAATACAGCAGCGCAAAGCGGGTCGCAGAGATCCATTACATTGCAGTGTACAGCACAAAAGTCGAACTTACACTGTCCTAACCTGTCCTTACCTAACCTAGCCAAACGTAGTGTAACAAAGCGTGTCGTGACGAGACCACTATTGATTGACACCCCAGAGCCAAGCAGCGCGTATTAGTATACATTGGAGCGCTGAAATCCATGGAATAGCAGTGAATAGCACTAAAGTGAAAGTAGCCTACCCTAACATAGCCAAACATAACATATCCAAGCGCAGCCCAGCTCAACCTAACTAGACGGGACCACTATTGCTGGCCTCCACAGAGTCTAGCGGAAAGTACTAGAGCACAGTAGGGCGCAGAAACCAACCGCATTGCAGTGAAAGGCGCAAAAGTCTAAGATGTCCTAACGTAACTTGGCATAACCTAAACTAACCGAACGTAGCGTAACTAAAAGAGCGTGCCGCGACCACTGCTTCTGGCAGCCCCAGAGCCGAGCAGAATGTGGTGGAGCACAGTAGATCATAGAAAACCTCCAAAAAACAGTGCATGGCACAAAAGTCAAAGATATCCTAACCAATCTTGACATAACCTAACCTAACCGTACGTAACCTATATCAAAGTAACGTGCAGCGACCGCTGTTACTCGCCACCATATATCCGAGCAGAGAATTGAACAGCAATGTAGAGCGCAGGAATCAACTGACTAGCATTATTTAGCACAAAGGTCAAAGTGGTCCTGGCCAAACATTCCTTACCAATCCCGACGAAACGAAACCTAACTCGACCTAACGTTGCGAGACCACTGTCACTGGCCACCCCGGAGCCAAGAAGAGCATATTAAAGCACGGTAGAGCGCAGATAATCCACCGCATAGCAGTGTATGGCACAAGAGTCGGAGTGGCATATCTTAACCCAATCAAACGTAACATAACCAAACGCAACATATCCCAACCTAACATGACGAAACCATTAGTGCAGGCATACACAGAGGCAACCAGAATATACTAGAGCATAGTTGAGTGCAGAAATCCACCGCACTTCTGCGAATCGCACAAAAGCCGTAGGTATCGTAACCAAACCTAGCCTAATTTTACCTAACCGGACGCAGCATGACACAACATGACGTGCCGCGTCAACTGCCCCTGGCCACCTCTGAGCCATGCAGAGTGCAGCAGAGCGCAGTAGGTCACTGAAATCCACCGAGTAACAGTGCATAGTACTAACGTCGAAGCTACCCTGACCAACCTTAGCGTAACCTAACCCAACCAAACGAATCATTCCTCAAACTGACGTGCCTCGACCGCTATTGCGCGAGCCCCCAGGGTTGAGCAGAATGTAGCAGAGCACAGTAGATCACCGATTCCCACCGAATAACAGTGTACATCACGGAAGTCATAGTAGCATCTCCTAACCTAGCCAAATGTAGCATAACCAAACGTAACCTAACTCAGTCTAACACGATGATACCACTGTTGCTGCCAACCAAAAAGAGTAGCAGAACCCACTAGAACACAGTAGTGCGCAAAAGCCCACCGCATTGCAGCGAATGTCACAAGAGTCGATGGTGACATAACCTAACCTGACATAAACAAACCTAATCGAACGTGTTCTAACTCAGCCTAACGTGCCGAGATCACTATCGCTGGCCTCCCGAGAGTCGAGCAGAAAGTATTAGAACGTAGTAGAGCGCAAAAGCCCGCGGATATCAGTGTATCGCGCACAAGACTGAAATATCATATCCTAACCTCAACAAACGTAGCACAGCTGAACGTAACATAGCTCAACCTAACTTGCCGAGGACACCGTTTCTGGCCACAGCAGGGTCAAGCAGAACATACTAGAGCACACTGGAACGCAAAAGTCCACCGAGTAGCAGTGTACAGCACAAAAGTCAAAGCTACTCTATTCTAATATATCCAATCTTAGCAAAACCAAACGTAACATAACCCAACCAAACGTACCCCGTCCGCTATTGCTGGCCTCCCCAGAGTAGAGCAGTACTTATTGGAGCACAGTAGGGCGCAGATGTCCATAGAATCGCAGTGTGTAGCACAAGACTCATATTTATCCAGACATAACCCATGCTAACATAACCTAACCAAACGTAGCCTTCATCAACGTAACGTGCCGCGGCCACTATTACTGACCTCCACAGGGCGAAGCAGAATGTCGCATCGATCCGGCGTGCGCAGAAATCCACGGAGCATCAGTGTTCAGCACGAAAGTCGAAGCTACCCTTACCGAACTCAACCGACACTAAACTAACCAACGCAGAATAACTAAACCTAACGTGCCTAGACCACTATTGTTGGCCTCCCCAGAGTCAAGCAGAATATACAGGCGTATAGTAGGCCGCAGAAAGCCACCATGTAGCAATGTATAGCACAAAGGTCAAAGATATCCTCTCCTAACCAGACCAGACCTAACCTAACCAAACGTAGAACAACTAAACCTAACGAGCCAGGACCACCACTGCAGGCTTCCCAAGAGACAAGCAGAATAAGTTAGGGCAGAGTAGAGCACACAGGTCCATAGTATATCAGTACTGAGCACAAAAGTCAAAGCTATCCTGATCTAACCCAAACGAATGTAGCCCAACCAAACGTAATCGAACACAACCTAACGCGCCGTGAGCGGTATTTCTGGACTCCACAGAGCCAAGCAGGGAGTAATAGAGGAGAGTAGAGAGCAGACATCCACAGAGAAGCTGCGCATAGCATAAAAGTCAAAGACATCCTGATCAAAGCAGACCTAACCAAACCTAACCAAACGTAGCATTACTAAACGTAACGTGCCGATACCACTGTTACTGGCACTCCCAGAGAAAAGCTGAACATATTAGAGCTCATTCAAGGGAAGAAATCCGCCGAAAAGCAGTGTATGGCGCAAAAGTCGTGACTAACCCCTTCCCTAACCTAACCAACCGTACGTAGCCGAACGTAACCTAACTAAGCATAACATCAAGCGACCAATACTTCCGGCTTCCCCAGAGCCAAGCAGAACATATTACAGGAGCGTAGAGAGCCGAAGACCATAGAATCGCAGGGTATAGCGGAAAAGTTAAAGCCATCCAAGTCTAACCCAAGAAACTGTGACCTAACCAAACGAAACCTAACTCAACGTAACGAGCTGCGACCACTATTGCTGGACGCTTCAGGGCCAAGCAGAATACAGTAGAACCCAGCAGGGCGCAGAGGTCTAGAGAATAACAGTGTACACCACGAAAATCTATGCTATCCTGGCCTAACACAAACTAACGTAAACTGACCAAACGTAGCATAACCCAACCTAACGTGACGAGATCAGAATTACTGGACAACCCAGATTCGAGCAGAGTGTGAAAGAGCATTATAGACCGTAGAAATCCACAGAAGATCAATATGTACCACAAAAGTCAAGGATAACCTTACCAAACATAGCCTAACCTAACCTAGACAAACGTAACATAACACAGTCTAACGTGCCGCGACCACCATCGCCGTCCTCGCCAGAGCAAAGCAGAACATACTGGAGAGCAGCGGAGCGCAGAAATACACCGAACAAAAGTTTGTAACGCAAAAGGCAAAGCTATTTATACCTATCCCAAGCTAACATAACCAAGCGAGACGTAGCGTTGCACATCCTAATGTGCCGAGACCACTATTGCTGGTCTCCCCAGATACGTGCAGAGTATAGTAGAGCACAGAGGGGCGCAGAATTCCGCCCAGTAACAGTGAATAACTAGCAACCTAACGTAACCGAACGTACCCTAACTAAACCTGACGTGCCGCGGTCACAATTGCTGGCCTCCCGATGGTCGAGCAGAGCATAGTAGGTCATTGCAGAGCGCAGAAATCCACCGAAGGGCAGTGTATAGCACAAAAGTCTATGCTATTTATCCTAACCACAACAAATGTAAAATAAACGAACGCAACCTGGCTCAGCCTAACGTGCCGAGAGCACAACTGCATGCCACCACATAGCCAAGCGGAATGTACTGGAGCACAGTAGAGCACAGAATTCCACCGTATAGCAGTGTACTGCACAAATGTCAAAGCCATCCTAACAAAACTAAACCTACCCTAACCAAGCCAAGCGTAACCATGCTCAGCCTAACCTGCCACGACCACTATTTCTGGCCTCCCCAGGGGCAAGCAGAGGCTAGCAGAGTAATGCAGAGCTCAGGTATCGACGGACTAGCAATGTATAGTACAAAAGTCAAAGCTACCCTATCCTAACGTGACCAAACTTGGCATAGCCGGACGTAGCTTAACTCAACGTATCTTGCCGATGCCCTAATTTATTGCCACCCAAGAGCCAGGTAGAATATGCTAGAGCGCAGTAGAGCGCACTAGTACACCGAATTGCAGTGTATAGCACAAAGGCGGAGGATAACATATCTTGCACTATTCTAATCTAACACAACCGTACGTATCCTAACTTGGAATAAGTTGCTCAGGTTACCGTTACTGGCCTCCCCAGGGCGAAGCAGAACATATTGGAGGAACGTAGAGCGCAGTAATGCACCGAATAGCAGGGTATAGCACACAAGTCAAGGGTACCCTATCCTAACCTAACCAAACGTAACACAACCGTACGTAACCGATCTCAACCTAACGTGCCGAGACCACTATTACTGGCCGCCCCATAGACGAGCAGAGTATAGTGGAGCAATGTAGTGCGCAGGAATCCACCGTATGTCTTTGTATATCACAAAAACCAATGCAGGATTTCCTTGACAATCGCGACACTAACAGCAATGCTGTTGACTTCTGAGTTCTACCGTGCCCTAGTGTATTCTCCTCGTCACTGTGGAGGCTGGCAATAGTACTCTTGGCACGTCAGTTTGAGTTAGGCTGTATTTGCTTATGGTACTTTCGGTTAGGTTGGGAAAGGATAGTTTTAACTTTTGCGTCATGCAATGCTATTCGGTGGATTTCTGCGCTCTACTGCGCTCTAGTGTACTCTGCTTGGCTTTGGGGAGGCCAGCAACAGAGTTCTATGGACGTTAGTTTGTGTCAGGTTAGGTTCGGTTATGTTACGTTTGCTTAGGTTATGTAATTGTAGCTCAGACTTTTGTGCTATGGACGGCTATTCTGTGGATGTCTGCGCTCTACTTTTCTCCAACGTAATCTCCTTGGTCCTGGGGAGGCCAGCAGCAGAGGTCGCGGCACGATATATTGAGTTCGGCTGGGTACGTCTATGTTACGTAGGCTTGGGTTGGGTTGGAAATCGTTGACTCTTCTGCAGTACATTGCGGTTCTATGGATTTCTGCGCCCTGCCCTCCTCTAATATGTACTATTTGTCTCTGGGGAGGCTAGCAATGGTGGTCGCAGCACGTTAGGTTCTCTTTGGTTACGTATATTGATGCTGCGATTGATCAGGTTAGGAGATGTTATCATTGACCTTTGCACTCTACACAGCTGTTCGGTGGATTTCTCCGATCTGTTGTCCTCTGGTAGGCTCTGCTTTGCTGTGGGGATGCCAGAAATTGTGACCGGGGCACGTAAGCTTGTGTTACGTTATGCTTGGCTTGGTTATGTTAGCATGGGTTATATTTGGATAGCTCAGACCGTTCTTCATGCGCTGCGGTATAATGGTTTCGTGCGCCCTACTCTCCACGAGTATGTTCTGCTTGGCTCTGGGGTGCCAGCAATAGTGGTCGCGTCACGTTTAGTTGAGACCGATTACATTCTGTTAGGTCAGGATAGCCTTGAACTTTGCGATACACTCAGCTATTCTATGGTCTTCTACGCTCTACAGTGCTCTGACTCACTCTGCTTGGCTCTCGTGGGTACAGAAACGGTGGTCGCTTCACGTCAGGCTGAGTTAGGTTGCGTTTGGTAACGTTAGTACAGGATTGCTTCGACTTTTGTGCTGTACACTTCTTTTCGGGGTTCTTCTGCGCTCCACTGTGCTCCAATATGTTCTGCTTGGCTCTGGGGATGCCAGCAGAAGTATCCTCGGCACGTTGTGTCGCAATAGTCTACGTTTGGTTCGGTCGGCTTTTGTCAAGTTAGGGTAGGATGTCTTTGACTTTCCTGCTATACAATGCATTGCGGCGGAATTCTTCGCTCCACTGTGCTCTAGTACATTCTGCTTGTCTCTGAGCAGGTCAGCAATAGCGTTCTATGCGCGTTAGGTTTAGTTAGGTTGTGTTTGGTTATGTTACGTTTGCATAAGTTGCGCTATGGCAGATTTGACTCTTGCACTACACACACTCCTGTTATATAGATTTCTGCGCTCTTCTCTGATCTTATGTGCTCCGCTTTGCTTTGGGGTGTTCAGAAATTGTGCCCGCGTCGCGTTGGGCTGAGTTGTGTTACGTTCGGTTGTGTTTAAATTTGTTTGGGTTAGGTTAGGATATATTTTACTTTTGAGCTGTGCACTGCATTGCGTAGGATTTCTGCTATCTGCTGTGCTCTGATATATTCCGTTTGGCTCTTGGGTGGCAAGTCATAGCGGTCTCGGCACGCTAGGTTGAGGTAAGCTACGTTTGGTTGGGTTAAGTTAGCTGCGGATAAGTTTGGATTGCTTTGACTTTTCTTTTATACACAGCTATTCTATGGATTTCTGCCCTCTGCTCTCCTTTAATAAGCTCTGCTTGGCTCTGCTGAGGTCAGCGTTACTGGTCGCGGAACGCTTGTCTGAGCCGGACTGCGTTTGTGTAGGTCAGGTTCGGTTGTGCTAGGTTTGGATATCCTAGACTTCTGGGCTCAGCACTGCAATCATATGGACATCTGCACTCCACTGTGCTGTATCATATTCCGTTTGCCTCTGGGTGCGCCAGGATCAGTGGTCGCGGCACGTCCTTATTGGTTTGTTGCGTTTGGTTAGGTTATGTTAGGTTATGGTCCGCCAGGGTATGTTTGTCTCGCGCTGTACCCTGATTTTCGGGTAATTCCTGCGACCTGCAGTGCTCTAATGCATTCTAATTCTCCCTGGGGAGGCTAGATATGGCGGTGCCTGCTTGATAGGCTTAGCTATACTACGTTAGGTTAGGTTATGTAAGGTTAAGTCTGGCTGCTACGGCTTTGTCTTTTGTGCCAAACACTGCTATTTGGCGGATTTCTGCGCTCTACTGCGCCCTAATATTTCCTGTTTGACTCTGGGAGGGCCAGCAATAGGTGTCCCTGCAAGTTATGTCGAGTCAAGTTATGATCTGTTATGTTAGGTTAGGTCTGGCTAGGTTAAGATATCTTCGACTTTTCTGCTTTACACTGCTATGCTGCGGATTTCTGCGCTTTAATGTTCTCTAATATATTCTGCTTGGCTCTGGGGAGGTCAGAAATTGCGGTCTGTGCACGTTAGGTCGAGTTACGTTACGTTCGGTTGTGTAACGTTTGCTTAGGTTAGGCTTGGACAGCTTCCACTTTCGTGCTATACACTGCTATTCGGTGGATTTATGCGCCCTACTGTGCTCTACCATATTCCGCTTGCCCCTGGGAACGGCAGCAATGGTGGTGGCAGCAGGATAGTCCGTACTATGTTACGCTAGCTTAGGTTTCGTCAGGATATCTCTGATTTATGCGTTATACATTCCATTGCGGTGGATTTCAGCGATATACTGTGCTCTAGTATATTCTGCTTGGCACTGAGGTTGCCAGCAATTGTGGTCTCGGCGCGTTAGGTTGAGTTATGTTAGGGTTGGATATGTTACGTTTGGTTGGGATAGGATAGGGTAGCTTTGACTTTTGCGCTATTCACAGCTTTTCGCTGGATTTCTGCGCTCTACTGCGCTCTAGTATGTTCTGCTTGACTCCGCGGATGCCAGCAATACTGGTCGCGTCACGTCATGTTGAGCTAGGTCACGTTAGGTTGTGCTGCGGTAGGTTAGGTTAGGAGGAGGCAGCTACGACTTTTGTGCTATACAGTGCTATTCGTAGGTTTCCTGCTCTATGCTGTACACTACTATGTTAATCTTGGCTCTGGAAATGGCAGCAATGTTGGACTCGGCATGTTATGTTGAGCTAGGCTACGTCTGATTACGTTAGGTTAGGTCATGTTAGGTCTGGATATCTTAGACTTTTGTGCTTAACACTGCAATACGAAGGAAATAGGCACACTAATGTGCTCTAGTACATTAACCTTCACTTTTGGGAGGTTAGCAATTGTGGTGTATGCACGTTAGGTTCAGTTCGGTACGCTTGGTTGTGATACGCTTGTTACGGTTAGGCTAGAATGGCTTTAACTATTGTGCTATACACCGCTATTCGGTGGAAATCTACTCTCCACTGCGCTCTAGTGCATTCTGCTTGGCTGTGGGGAGGCCAGCAATAGGTGTTCTATGCTCGTTAGGTTGAGATATGTTACGTTTGGGTATGTTACGATTGGTTAGGGTAGGAGTGGATAGCTTTCACATTTTTGCCGTAAACTGCTACTCGACGGATTTCTGCACTCTAGAGCGCTCTAGCGTGATCAGCTTGCCTACAGGACGGCCAGCAACAGTGGTGTCGGCACGTAACGCGGAGTAGGGCCACGTTTGGTTAAGTTAGGTTAGGACAGGTTTGGTCAGCATATCTTTGACCATCGTGCTGTACACAGCGTTCCGGTAGGTTTCTATTGCTCTACTATACTCTGCTCGAATCTCTCGATGCCAGCAATAATGACTTCTGCAGTGTTCCGGTAGGTTTCTACTCTCTACATTGCTCTACTATACTCTGCTCGAATCTCTCGATGCCAGCAATAATGACTTCTGCAGGTCAGGTTGAGTAATGTAACGCTAGGCTAGGTTGTGTTAGTTTCGGGTTAGCTCGGGATAGCTTCGGCTATTGCGATGTACACAGTCTTTCGGTGGACTTTTGCGCTCTACTGTGCTCTGCTCATCTCTGGCAAGGCCAGCAATATCGGTCGCGGCACCTTAGGATGAGTTAGGTTACGTTAGTGTATGTTACGTTTGGTTATGCTTGTACAGGGTAGCTTTGACTTTTGTGCTATACTCCCTTATCCGGTGGACATCTGCGCTCTACTGTGCTATAATATGTTCAGCTTAGCTCCGTGAATGCCAGCAATAATGTTCTCGACACGTTTCGCTGAGATATGCTCCGTTAGTCTCGGTCAGGTGTAATAAGGGTTTGGTTACGGCATCTTCCACTTTTGGGCTCTACGCAGAGGTGCAACGGTTTCCTGCGCTCTACTGTGCTCTGGTACATTCTGCTTGGCTCCGAGGTTGTCAGCAATCGTGGTCTAGCACGTTTGGTTGAGTTACGTTAGGTTTGGTTATGGTATGTTTGATTAGCTTGCGCCAGGGTATATTTGACTTTTGTGCTACGCACTGCTATTCGCTGGTCTTCTGCGCACTACTGTGATCAAGCACGTTCTGCTTTGCTCTGTGAAGTCCAAAAATTGTGGCCGCGGCGCGTTATTCTGTGTTAGGTTACGTTCCGTCAGGTTAGGTTTGTCTGGGTTTGGTTAGGGTATCTTTGACTTCTGTGCCGTATACTGAAATGCGATGGACATCTGCGCTCTACTGTGCTCTAGTATGTTCTGGTTGGCTCTGGGGAGTCAGTAATTGTGGTCTCGGCACCTTAGGTTGAGGCAGGACGCGTTTCGTTATGATATGTTCCCCTAAGTTATGTTTGTATATCTCTGACTTTTCTGCTGTACACTGCGATTCTATGGATTTCCCCGCTGCGCTCGCACCTAACACGCTCTGCTTGACCCGGTGGCGACCAGCGATATTGGCCACGGCACATTAGGTTAAGTAACATTTCGTTCGGCTTGGTCTGTTTCAGTTGGTCTAGTTGAATATAGCTTTGAGTTTTGTGCTGAACACAGATATTCTGCGGACTTCAGTGCTCTACAGTGCTCTATCGTATTCCGCTTGTCTCTGGCGACGCCAGCAGTATCGGTTGCGGCACGTTAGGTTGAGTAGTGTTACTCTAGGTTAGTTTAGGTTAGGCCAGGTAGGTCAGGATTTCTTTGACCTTTGTGTTTTTCAGTCCAGTGCATCCGATTTCTACGCTCTACTTCTCTCTAGCTTATTCTGCTTGACTCTGCGGAGGCCAGGAGTACTGATCTCGGTACGTTAGATAGAGTTTGATTGTGTTTGGTTATGTTATGTTTGGTTGGGTTTGGCTAGGTTGACTTTGTCTTTTGTGCTGTAAGCTGCTATTCGACGGATTTCTCTTCTCTACTGTGATCTAGTATGCTCCACATTGCTCTGGCGGGGCCAGAAGCTGTGGCCGCGGCGCGTTAGGTTGAACTAGGTTACGTTTGGTTGTGTTCGGTTTGTTTGGGTTAGGTTAGGGTGCCTTCGACTTATGTTCTGTACACTGTAATGCGGTGGACCTCTGCGCTCTACTGTGCTCTAATATGTTCTGCTTGTGCCTGGGGATGCCGGTAATAGTGGCCTCGGCACATTAAGTTGAGTTCGTATACGTTTGCCTGTGTTATGCTTTCCTTGGTTAGGCATGGACAGTTTATACTTTTCTGCTATACAGTCAGATGCTATGGATCTCTGTGCTGTACGCTGCTCTAATATGCTCTGCCTGATTCTGTGGATGCCAGCACTACTGGTCACGGCACGTTAGGTTGAGTTACATTACGTTTGGCTAGGTTAGGTTGGGTAGTGTTTGGACATGGTAGCTTCGACTTTTGCACTATAAACAGTTAGTCGATGGATTTCTTCGCACCACTTTGTCTTAATATATTCTGCTTGTCTGTGGGGGTTTCAGCAATAGTGGCCACTGCGCGTTGGGTTAGGTTGTGATGCGTTTGGTTATATTATGCTTCGCCACGTTAAGAGGAGATAGCTTTGACTTCTGTGCTATAGACTGCTATTTGGCGGAGTTCTGCGCTCTACATTGCTCTACTTTACTCTGCTGGGCTCTGGGGAGGCCAGCAATAGTTGTTGTGGCACGAAAGTCTGAGTTATGTTACGTTTGTTCGCGTTAGGTTAGGTTAGGTGAGGATATCATCGACTATTGTGCTATACACTGCTCTTCGGCATATTTCTGCGTCCTACTGTGCCCTAATATGCTCTGCTTTGTTCTGAGGAGCCCAGAAATAGCTGACCCAACGCGCTGCGTTTATTCAGGCTACGTTTGGTTAAGCTATATTTGTTCTGGTTAGGTTCGCATAGTTACGACTTTCGCGGTATACACTGTTATTCAGTGGATTTCAACGCCCTACTATGATCTGCTCGATTCTGTGAGGTCCAGCAATAGCAGTGGCGGCTGCTTAGGTTGTGCAGTATTAGGTTTGCGTATGTTACGATTGGTTGTGTTTGTAGATTATAGCTTCGACTTTTGTGCTATACACTGCTATTCGGTGGACTTCTGCGCCCTACTGTGCTCAACAATATTCCGCTTGCCCCTGGCGACGCCAACAGTAGTGGACGCTGCCCGTTTGGTTCAGTTAGGTTACGATTGGTTGTGTTACGATTTGTTGGGATAGGAGAGAGTAGCTTTGACATTTGTGCTTCACACTGACATTCGGCGGATTTCCGCACTCTACTGCACTTTAATATGCTCAGCTTGGGTCTGGGAAAGACAGCAATACTGGTACCGGCAAATTATGATGAGTTGGGCTACGTTTAGTTAGGTTATGTGTGGCCAGGTTAGGTAAGGGTATCTTCGACTTTTGTGCTTTACACTAAAGCACGGCGAATTTCTGCGCTCTACTGCGCTCTGGTATATTCTGGATTGCTCTGCGGATATCAGCAATAGTGGTCTAGGCACATTAGGTTTAGTTAGATTAACATTGCTTATGTTATGCTTGGTAGGGTTAGGATGGAGCAGCACAGAAATCCACCGCATTGCAGTGTAAAGCTCAATAGTCGAAGCCGTCCTAACGAAACCTAACCTAACCTAACATAATCAAACGTAATTTAACTCAACCGAACACACCGAGACCAATATTTCTGGTCTCCGCAGAGCCAAGTAGATTATATTAGAGCACAGTAGATGGTAGGAGTCCACCGAACAACAGTGTAAAGCACAAAAGTCGAAGTTACCCTGTCCTAACTAATCCCACCTAACGTAACCGAACGTAATCTAACTCAACCTAACGAGCCGCGAACAGTATTGCTGGCCTCAACAGAGTCAAGCAGTGCATACTAGAGCACAGTCGAGCGCAGAAGTTCACCGAATAGCAGTGTATAACACCAAGGTCATAACTTTGCAAGCATAACCCAAGCAATTATATCCAATCCAAACGTAGTCCAAATCAACATAACGTGCCGAGACCACTATTTGTGACCTCCTTGGAGACAGGAAGAGCACCATAGAGCACAGCAGATCGCAGAAGTCCACCAAATAGTAGTGTATATCACAAGAGTCAAAGCTATCCTAGCCTAGCCTTGCCAAGCATAATATAACCAAGCGTAGCTTAACCCTACGTTACAAGCCAAGACAACTATTGCTGACTTCCACAGGGCACTTCAGAATATAACAGAAGTCAGCCGTATTGCAATGTAAAGCACAAAAGTCAAAGATGCCCTAACCTGACTTGACCTAACCTAAGCTATTCATAAGTGGAATAACTAAACCTGACGAGGCGAGACCACTACTTCTGGCCACTCCAGTGCCAAGCAGAACATACTAGAGCCCAGTAGAGCGCAGAATTCCTACTAATAGCAGTGTGTAGCACAAAATTCGAAGCAATCATAACCAGATATAACGCAACCTGGCCAAACCAAATGTAACATAACTCGAACTATCGGGTCAAGACCACTACTGCTGGCGTCCCCATCGCCATGCGGAACATATTAGAGAGTCGTGGAGCGCAGATATCCATATAATGGCAATGAATGCCAGAAAGGTCAAAGCAATCCTAGCGTAACCCAGAATAACGTAACCCAGCCAAGCGTAACCTAACTATACCTGACGTGCCTATGCCACTACTGCTCGCATCCCAGGAGCCGAGCAAGATGTACTAGAATGCAGCAGAGCGCAGTAATCCAACGCATTGCATTGTATAGCACAAAGGTCAAAGATATCCTAACGCAACCTGCCCTAACCAAACCTAACAGAACGTATCCCAACTAAACGTAACGTGCCGAGAATACAATTGCTGGCACACTAGACCAATGTGGAGCGCAGAAACGCACCGAAGAGCAGCGCAAAGCGCAAAAGTCGAAGCTATCCACTCCTAACCGAACCAAATGTAACATAAGCAAACGTAGCTTAACTGAACCTAGCGGGCCGTGACCGCAATTTCTGTCCTCCCCGGGGTCGAGTGGATTATCGTGGAGCGCAGTAGGGCGCAGAAATCCACCGAATAACAGTGCATACAATGAAAATCAAAGCTATCCAAGCCTACCCAAAACTAACGTAACACAACCGAACGCAGCGTAACTCAACCTGCCGTGCAACGACCACTAATGCCGGCCTACTCATGGACGAGCAGAGTACAGTAGAGCAGTGTGGAGTAAAGAAGTCCACCAAATAGCAGTCTATAGCACAAGAGTCAAAGCCACCCTCTGCTAACGTAACCAATCGTAACATACCCAAACGTATCCTAACTAAACCTAGCGTGCCGAGGACACGTTTTCCGGACTCCACAGAGCAAACCAGAGCATATTACGGCAGATTGGAGAGCAGGAATCCACCGAAGAGCAGTTAGGAGTACAAAAGTCAAAGCCATCCCCTCCTAACCTTACCAACCGTATAGCACTAGGCGTAAAATTACTCAACCTAACCTGTCGCGAACGCTAGTGCTGCACTCACCATCGCCAAGCAGGAGACATTATAGGAGAGTAGGGCGTAGAAGTGCAAGGGATGGCAATGTATACCAGAAGAGTCAAAGCTATCCTAAGCTAACCCAGACTAACCTAACATACCCAAACGTAACATAACTAAATCTAACGTGCCGCGAGCACTATTGCTGGTCTACGCAGAGTCGAGCAGAATATAGAAGAGCACAGTAGAGACCCGAGAACCGCCGCATTACTGCGAAAAGGACAAAAGTCAAAGATAACCTAACTTATACTTGCCGAACCTAACCAAACCAAACGTAGAATAACTCAGCTTATCGTGCTTAAGGCACTATTGCTGGACGCCCCAGGGCCAGGCAGAATACAGAAGAGCACAGTAGCGCGCTGGAATCTGCCGGAAGGCAGTGTATTCCACGTACGTCGAAGCTATGCAGACCTAACCCAAACTAACGTGACCTAACCAAACGTAGCCTACATCAATCCAAAGTCCCGAAGCCACTATTGCTGCCCTCCTCAGGGTCAAGCAGAGCATATCAGAGCACAGTGGAGCGGAGGAATCTACCAAGTGGAAGTGAATAGCAAGAAAGTAATATCTGTCCTGTACTAACCTAACCAACGTAACATAGGCAAGCGTAACGCAACGCAACCGAACGCGCCGAAACCACTATGGCTGGCCTCCGCAGATCGAAGCAGAATGTACTAGGGTACAGTAGATCGTAGAAACTGGCCGCAATGCAGTGAATAGTACAAAAGTCTGGGATATCCAGGCAAAACCTAACCTAACCTAACGTAACCAATCGTAACGAAGCTCAACCTAACATTCCGCGGCTGCTACAGCTGACGTCCGCAGAGACAAGCGGAATATGATAAAAAACAGTAGAGCACAGGAGTCCATAGACCATCTGTGCTGGGCACGTATGTCAAAGCTGTCCTTAACTTACCCAACTCAACCTAACCTAACCGCGTGTAATCTAACTCAGCCTAACGTGCCGCGACAAGTGTTGCTGTCCAACGCAGAGACATGCAGGGCATAACAGAGGAGGGTAGATCGCAGAAATCCATAGCATCGCAGTGTACAGCAGAAGAGTCGAAGATATTCAAACCTAACCGAAGCCAACATAACCCAACCGAACGTAGCCTACCTCAACATAACATGCCGAGACCACTATTACTAGCATCTCCAAAGCCGAGCAGAACGTACTAGAGCATATTACAGGGCATAAATCCACATCACTGCACTGTGCAGCGCAGAAGTCGAAGATAATCTAACCCAACCCAAACAAACGTAACGTAAGAAAGCGTAACATAGCTCTACCTAACGCGCCGAGGCTGCTATTTTTGGCCGCCCCAGACAAAGCAGAGCATATCAGAATACAGTAGAGCGAAGACATCCGCAGCGCTGCTGTGTAAAGCACAAAGTGAAGGATATCCTAACCTAACCTGATCTACCCTAACCGAACCAAACCTAGCCTAACACAATATAACGTGCCGAGACCACTATTGCTGCCTTTCCCAGAGCTAACAGAACATACTAGATCACAGTATAGCGCTGAAATCCACCGAATAGCAATGCGTATCACGGAGGACAAATATAACCTTCCCGGGCGTAACCAATTGCAAAAGAACCAAACGCAACGTAACCGAAAGTAGCGTGCACCGACCGCCATTTCTGGATTCCCCTGAGTCGAGCAGAGTATAGTAGAGCAATGTAGAGCATAGATAGCCAGCGAATAGCAGTATATATCGCAAAAGTCGAAGCAATCGTATCCTAACCTGTTAACATACATAAACGTAACTTAGCCTGACGTGCCGAGACCACTATTACTGGAAGCTGCAGAGCCAGGCAGGACACTCTAGGGCCCAGTAGAGCGCTGGAAGCCACAAAATAGTAGCGAATAGCGCAAATAACCAATACAACCCTACCTTACCAGACCTAACCTAACGAAGACGAACGTAGTATAAATAAAACTTACGAGCCGAGTCAAATATACTGACCTTCCCAACGTCAAGCGGAACATATTAAGAGAGAGCAGAGCGCAGAAGTTCAAAGAATGGCAATGAATAGCAGAAGGGTCAAAGCCATCCTAACCTAACCCGGACAAGCCTAACTTAACCAAACGTAACCTAACTCAACCTAACTTGCCGAGACCACTATTTCTGGCATTCCAGAGACAGGCAGAGCATATTATGGTACAGCATAGCGCAGAAATCCACCGCATAGCAGTGTATAGCACAGAAGTCATATCTATCCTTTCCTAACCTAACAATACGTAACATAACCAAACGTAGCATAACCTAACGTAACGTATCTCATCCCAACGTGCCGAGGCCACGATGGATGACCTCCGCAGACCCAAGCAGAATGGGCTTGAGCACAGGGGAGCGTGGAAATCGACCGCAATGCTGTGCACAGCAGAGAAGTCGAAGGCACCCAGACCAATCCTAACCTAACCTAACCGAACAATTCGTAGTGTGCGGCGATCACCATTGTTTCGCTTACGACGTTGGGCTAAGTATAGTTCGGTTCGGATAGCTATGATCATAGCCCGTACACTCCGTTTCTGTGGATTTCTTAAATTTCCTCTCATCTAATATGTTCCGCTCGGCTCTTGGGGTGTCAGTAACAGTGGTCACGCCACGTCAGGTTGAGAGAGTTTTCGTTAGCCTATGTTACGATTTGTTATGTTAGGACCGTATAGCATTGCCTTTTCTGCTACACGCTGATATTCGGTGCATTTCTGCGTCCCCATGTGCACTAATATTTTCTGCTTGGCTCTGGGGATGCCAGCAATTGTGGCCTCGGCATGTTAGGTTGTGTTCTGCTTTGCTTGGGTAGTTAAGGTGGTGATTATTTCGGTTAGGACGGCTTTGACTTTCATGCCATACACCGTTATTCGGAGGATTTATGCGCTCGTCTGTTCTCTACTACATTCTGCTTGGCCCTGGTGAGGACAGCAGCAGTTGTCTCGGCACGTTGGTTTGTGTTATGTTACTTCTGGCTATGTGAATGTTTGCTAAGATAGGATACATTAGGATAGGATAAAGTTTTGACTTTTGCGCTATACAATGTTTTTCGGTGGATTCCTGCGCTCTACTGTTTTCTACTATATTCTGGTTGACCCTATGTAGGTCAGCAGTAGTGGCCGCGACACGTTATATGGAACTATGCTACGTTTGGTTAGGTTATGTTCGCCTGGGTAAGGGTTGTATAGCTTTGGCTTTTCTGCTTTACACTGCGATTCTATGTATTTCTGAGCCCTAGTCTCCTCCAGTATGTACTGCAGGGCTCTGGGAATGCTAGAAATAGTGGTCGCGGCACGTTAGGTTTAGTATGTTTACGTTTGGATAGGTCTGGATAGGATTTGTTCGGTAATTGGAGCTTTGACATTCGTGCTATACGCTTTTAGTCGTAAGACTTCTGCTCTCTACTGTGCACTACTATAGTATGCTTGGCCATGGGATACCAGAAAAATGGTCTCGGCGCGTTGGTTTGCGTCATGTTACGTTTGCTTAAGTGGCGACTGGTTATGTTAGGATAGGTTAGCTTTGACTTTCGCGCTGTGCACCGCCATTTGGTGGACCCTTGCCTTCTACTGTGCTCTAGTATGTTCTACTTGGCTCTATGGAGGGCAGCAATAGTGGCCCCGGCACGTTAGGATGAGTTAAGTTGCGTAGGGTATGGTACGAAGTGTTAGGTTAGGATTGGTTAGCTTTCACTTTTGCTATCTGCAGAGATTTCCGGTTGGTTTCTGGTGTCTACTATGCTCTGATATGCTATGTTTTGCTCTCGGGAGACCAGAAACATGCTCGGCAGCACGTTAGGTTGGGATAGGTTGTGTTGGTTAGGGTTAGGTTTGGATATCTTTGACCTTCTTGCAACAATCTGCGGTCTTTTGAATTTCAACGCCCTACCTTGCTCCAGTAAGTTCTGCGTGGCTGTATCCCGGCCGGAAAAAATGGTTATTGTACGTTTGGTTGGTTAGGTTACGATCGGTAATATAGCAAGGTTGGGAGAGGGTAGCTGCGACTTTTGTGCTATACACTGCATTGCGGTCGATTACTCCGCTCTACTGAGATCTAACATTGTCTGCTAGTCTCTCGGGAGGCCATCAATAATGGTCTCGGCAGGTTAGGTGCTGTTAGGCTACGTTCGATTATGTTACGTTTTGTTGGCTTAGGATAGGGTCGCTTCAACTTTTGTGCTATACGCGGTTATTCTGTGGATTTTAGGTCTCTGCTGTGATGTGATGTGCTCCGCAATTATATGGGGATGCCAGCAACAACGTCAGTAGTACGTTAGATTGAGTTATGTTACCTTTGGCTACGTTATGTTTGTTTGCGTCAGGTTCGGATAGCTTTGTCTTCTTTGCTATACACTGCGATTTTCTGGATTTCTCCGATCTACTGCCATCTAACATGTTCTGCGTGGCTGTGCTGATGCCAGCAAAAATGATCCCGGCACGTACGTTCGAGTTATGTTACGGACGCTTATTTCAAGTTTGGAAAGTTAGGACAGGGTAGCCTTGCGTTTTGTGCAATACACTGCGATCCTATAGATTTCTGCGCTCTGCTCTCCTCAAACATGTTTAGCTTGGCTCTGACGTGGCAGCAATATTGGTATCGGCAAGTTATGTTGAAGTATGTCACGTTTGTTTACACTACGTTTGGTTAGGTTAGGGGAGGGTTGCTTTGGCCTTTTTGCTACACAGTGCTTTTCGTTGGATTTCTGCGCTCTACTGAGCTCTAATATGTTCCGCTCGGCTCTGTGAAGCCCAGTAATAGTGGTC
This sequence comes from Eufriesea mexicana, assembly GCF_001483705.2. Lineage (NCBI taxonomy): Eukaryota > Metazoa > Arthropoda > Insecta > Hymenoptera > Apidae > Eufriesea > Eufriesea mexicana. The sequence continues at coordinate 487,396 of NW_016908218.1, read as the reverse complement.
CCGCCACACTAGGTTGGGTGATGTTACGTTTAGTTGGGTAGGGTTCGGCTTGGCTTGGTTGTAATAGCGCTCACTTTTGCGCTATACGCTGCTATTCGGCGGTCTTCTGTGATCTACTGTGCTCTAATATTCTCTGCTTTGCTCTGGGAAAGCCAGGAATCGCGCCCGCGGCACGATAGGTTGTGTTAGGTTAAGCATGTCTCGGTTAGGTTAGTTTGGGTTACGTTAGGATAGCTTCGATTTTTCTGCTCTCCGCCGCTAATCTATGGGTTTCTGAGATCTACCCTCCTCTAATATGTTCCCCATGTCTCTGCGGACGCCAGCAATAGTGGTCGCAGCACGTAATGATGAGCTATGTTACGTTCGGTATGTTTAGATCATTTTGTGTTAGGCTGGTGTAGCCTCGACTATTCTGCTATACACTGCTATTCTGTGTGTTTCTGTGCCCTGCCCTGCTCCAATATGTTCTGCTTGCCATCAGTGGTGCCAGAAATACTGGTCGCGGCACGTTAGCTGTAGTTTCGTTACGTTTGGTTGCTTTTGGTATCGTTGTGTTAGGTTAGGTTAGCTTTTTGTGCTGCGCATGGCAATTCTATGGATCTCTGCGCTCCCCTGTTCTCTACAATGTTCAGCATGCCTTTGTGGACGCCAGAGATAGTGGCCGCGACACGTTAGGTTGAGTTGCGTTACGTTAGCTTACGTCAGGTTGGGATACATTTGGCTAGGGTAGCTTTGACTTTTGCGCTACACACAGATATTCGTTCGATTTCTGGGCCCATCATTGTTCTACTGCGCTCTGCATGGCCCTGGAGAGATCAGCAGCAACTGTCGTGGCACGATAGGTTGAGATAGGTTACGCTTGGTTTGACTGGGTTAGGCTATATATGGTTTGGGTAACTTCGACTTACATGCTATACGCGGTTCTTCGGTGGATTTCTGCGATCTACGGTGCTCTAATATGTTCTGCTGGGCTCCGGGGTGGCCACGGATTGAGGCCTCGGCAGATTACGTTCAGTTATTCCACGTTCGGTCGGGTTAGGTTCGGACAGGGTATGTTATGATATCTTTGACTTTTGTGCTATACACAGCTATTTGATGGCTTTCTGCGCTCTACTGCGCTCTAGTCTATTCTGTTTGGCTCTAGGGAGGCCAGGAATGGTCGTCTCGGTACGTCAGCTTGAGTTAGGCATCGCCTGGTTGTGTTACGATTTGTTTGGTTAGGAAATGGTAGATTTGACTCATGTCCCATACACCGCCTTACGGTAGATATCTGGGCACTGCATTGCTCTACCAGCACCTGCTTGAATCTGGGGTGTACACCAATAGCGGTCGTGGCACGTTTGTCGTGGCAGGTTTCGTTTGGTTAAGTTAGGCTATGTGGAGTTTGGTAAGAATGGCTTTGACTTTCGTGCTATACACTGCTATTCGTCCGATATCTGCGCTCTGCATTGCTCTACTACCATCTGCTTCCCTCTGAGAAGGCCATTGGTGGCCGTGGCACGTATGGTTGAGTTACGTTACTTCTGGTTAGGCTAGGTTAGGATAGGTTTGGTTAGGCTGGCTTTGACATTTGTGCATTAAACTGCTATTCGGTGAGTTTCTGTGCTCCATTGTGCTATAGTATATCCTGCTTTGCTATGGGGTGGCCTGCAGTATTGTTGTCGGCACGTTAGGTTGAGTTAGGCTGCGTGTGATTAAGTTAGGTTATGTCTGGTGAGGTTAGCATATCTTCGACTTTTGCGCTTTACGCGTTAGTCCGGCGGATTTCTGCGCCGTACTGTGTTCTAGATTAGCCCTCTTTTCCCTGGGGAGGACAGCAATAGCGGTCTGGGCACGTCAGATTGGGTTCGGTTACGTTTGGTTGTGTTACGCTTGGTTAGGTTATAACAGGGTAGCTATGACTTTTGTGCTGAACACTGCTATTTGGTAGAATCCTGCGATCAACACTGGTCTATTGTACCGTGCCTTGCTCTGGGAATTCCAGAAATGGCGGCCGCGGCGCGTTAGGTAGTGGTTGCTTGCGTTTGGTTAGGTCAGGTTTGCTTTGGTTATGATGGGCTACATTTGACCTTCGTGATATACACTGCCATTATATGGGCCTTAACGCTCAACTCTCCTCTAGTATGCAGAGCTTGGCAACGGGCAGGCCAGCCACACTGCGCTAGGCACGTTATGTTGGGATGTGTTAAGTTTGGTTTGATTTGGTTAAGTCAGGTTAGGAGAGGTTACCCTTTATTTCTCTGCCTCGCACTTCAGTGCGTCCGATATTCCGGCACTCCATGCGGTTCTATGGATTTCAGCGCCCTCGCCACCCCTAATATGTTTTGCATTGAGATGGGGAGGCCAGCAATAATGTACTCGGCACGTTAGATATAGTTAGTCTGCGTTAGGTTATATTAGGCTAGGACCGGTTGGGTTAGGGCTACTATGACTTTTGCGCTATACACTGCTACCTGTTGGCTTCCTGCGCTCTACTGTGCTCCAGTATATTCCGCTTTTCTCTGTGTAGGCCGGCAACAGTGGTCTCGGCACGTCAGACTATGTCAGGTTACGTTTGTTTATATTACATTCGGATAGGTTAGGACAGGGTAGAGTTGACTTTTGCGCTAGAGGCTGCTATTCGGTGGATCCTTTCGCTCTGCGCTGCTCTAATAATCTCTGCTTGTTTTCGTTAGGGTAGGTTATGTTTGGTAAGGGTGGCTTTGACTTCTGTGCCATACACTGCTATTCGGTGGATTTCTGCGCTCTAGGTTGCTCTACTGTACTCTGCTGTCCTCCCCAGAGTCGAGCAGAGTACAGTAGAGCACAGTAGATCGCAGGAATCCACCGAATAACAGTCTATGTTAAGGAAGTTAAAGCTACCAAACCCTGCCACATATAAACATAACCAGCCGAACGTAACCTAGCACAACCTAACGTGCCGAGACCAATATTGCTGTCTTTCCCAGAGCAAGGTTTGGCATATCCGATCACAGTGGAGCGCCGAAATTAGGCGAATAGCGGTGTATATCACAAGAGTCAAACCTAACATCTCCTGACCTAACAAATCATAACATATCGAAACGTAACATATCTAAACCAAAATTGCCGAGACCACTGCTGCTGGAATCCCCAGAGCCAAGCAGAATACACTTGAGCACATTAGTGTGCAGAGGGGCACCAAACAGCAGCGAATACCACGATAGTCAAAGCTATGCAAACGTAACCCAAACCAAGGTAACCAGACCAAACGTAGAGTAAATCAGCCAAAAGTGCGGAGACCACTATTTCTGGTCTTTCCAGAGTGTTGCAGTGCATATTAGAACGCAGTAGTGAGCATAAATCGACCGAACAGTGGCTTACAGCGCAAAGGTTAAAGCTACCCTCTCCTAACCTAAGCAATCGTAACATAAAAAGGCGTATCCTAACTCAACCGAACGTGAAGCTACCACCATTGCTGACGTCCTCAGAGACAAGCGGAATAAGATAGAGCGCAGTAGAGCACAGAAATCCATAGAACATCTGTGCCGAGCACAAGAGTCAAAGCGATATATGCCTAACCCTGCATAAACTATCCTAGCCGAAAGAAATTTAACTAAACCTAAGCGCCGCGGCCCGTATTGCTGGCCTCCAGAGGGTCCAGCAGAGCACATTAGAGGAGGGCAGGACGCAGAAACCCATGGAATCGCAGTGTGTAGCAGAAAAGTCGCACCTATGCAAACCTAACGTAAGCCAAAATAACATAACGAAACATATCCCATCTCAATCTAAAGCGCCGAGACCACTATTACTGTCTTCCGCAGAGCCAAGCAGAACATAGTAGAGCACAGCAGAGCTCAGAAGTCCACCGCATTCCAGTGTACGGCTCAGAAGTAAACATATCCTAACCTAACCCAGACAAAGCTAACCCAACAAGACGTTACATATCCGAACCAATCGCGTGGCGGCCACAATTTTTGTCCTCCGCAGAGCAAAGCAGCACGTGCTTGATCACAGTAGAGCGCAGAAATGCACCCAATGGCAGTGTGTGGAACAAAAGTCAAAGCTATCCTAGCCAAACCTAACCAAAAGTAACCTAATTCTACTTAACGTGCTGAGACCACCATTGCTGGCCTCCCCAGAGACAAGCAAAGCATATTATAGCACGGTAGAGCGCCGAAATCAAACGAATAGCAGTGTATAGCAGAAAAGTCACATCTATCCTCTCCTAACCTATCCAAACGTAACATAACCAAACGTAACATAACGCAACATAACGTGCTTAGACCTCTAATGCTGACTTCCACGGAGCCAAACAGAATAGACTAAAGCACAGTGGAGAGCAGAAATCCGCCTCATTGCAGTGTAAATCACAAAAGTCAAGGATATCTTAGCCAAACACGACACAACCTAACTCAACCCAACGTAGTATAACTCAACGTAGCGTACCGATGCCACTATCGCTGTCCCTCCTAGTGAGAAGCTGAATGCATTAGAGCAAGGTAGAGTCAAAAAACCCGCCGGATAGCGGTGTACAGCGTAAGAGTCGTAGATAGCCCTTCCTATCCAAACCAATCGTGACGGAACCAAACGTATCACAACTCAAACCAACGTGCAGCGGCCACTATTTCTGGCAACCCCAGTTCCAAGCGGAACATACAAGAGCGCAGTAGAGTCCAGAAATCCAACGAATAGCAGTGTATACAACGAAAGTCATAGCCATGCAAACCTAACCAAAACAAACATAACCTAGTGAAACGTGGGATAACTCAATCTATTGTGCCGAGACCACTATTGCTAGGCTCCTCAGAGCCAAGCATAGCACATTAGAACACAGTAGAGCATACAAATGCACCGAATGGCGGAGTATAGCACAAAAGTCGAAGCTACTCTCCCCAACCCTAACCCAACGAAACATGGCCAAACGTAACCTAACGCAAACGTTCGTTCTGGCCCCACCGCCAGAGTCGGGCAGAGTATGTTCGAGCAATGTAGAGCGCTGAAATCTAACGAATAGCAGTATACATCACGATAGACGTAGCTATGCAAACCTTACCCATACTATCATAGCCCAACCAAACGTAGCATAACTTGACCTAACGTGCCGAGACCAGTATTACTGGAATCTGCAGAGCAAAGCAGGGTATATTCGAGCAAGGCAGGGCGCAGGAACCATCCGAATAACAGTGCATAGCACAAAAGTCTTAGCTACCATCTACAAACCTAACCAACCGTAACATAACAAAACTAATTGTGCCGCGACTGCTAGTGTTGGCCTTCGCGGAGTCGAGCAGAACGTAGTAGAGTGCAAAAATCCATCGGATAGCCGTGTATATCGCGAAAGTCAAGGCTATCCAATGCTGTCCCTAGCAAACATAGCCCAACCAAACCTAGCCTAGATTAACCCAAAGGACCACGACCACTATTGATGACCCCAGTGCCAAGCAGAACGTACCAGAGCACAGCAAGACACAGAAATCCGCCGAATAGCAGTGTACAGCACAGAAGTCAAACATATCTTAACCTTACCCGTCCTAGCTTAGCCAAATCAAACGTAGCGTAGCTCTACCTAACGTGCTGAACAATAATTGCTGGCCACCCCAGGTATAAGCAGAAGATATTACAGCACTCTAGCGCGCAGGTATCCGCCGAATAGCATTGTGTAACACAAAAGACAAATCTATGTTATCCTAACGTAGCCAAACTTAACATGACCAAACGTAGCGCAACTCAAACTAACGTGCTGAGACAGCCATTGCTGGTCTCCACAGAGCCAATCAGAACATATTAGCCAAACTTAACATGACCAAACGTAGCGCAACTCAAACTAACGTGCTGAGACAGCCATTGCTAGTCTCCACAGAGTCGAGCGGGGCATAGCAGATTAACGTAGTGTGCAGAATGCTGCCGAATAGCAGTGTACAGCTCGAAAGTCAAAGCTTTCCTGTCCTAACGTAGCCAAACTTAACATGACCAAACGTAGCGCAACTCAAACTAACGTGCGGAGACAACTATAGCTGTCCTCCACTGTTCCAAGCAGAATATTGAAGAGTACATCAATGCGCAGAAATCAGCCGAATAGCATGTGGAGCACGAAAGTCAATGCTACCCTAGTCAAGCTTAACCTAACCGAACACAAGCAATCCTAACAAAACACAACGTGACGTGACACGACCACTATTGCTGGACTCCACAGAGTCGAGCGGGGCATAGCAGATTAACGTAGTGTGCAGAATGCTGCCGAATAGCAGTGTACGGCGCTAAAGTCGAAGCAACCCTAATCAAACCTAGCATAGCCGAACCATACCAACCGAACGTAACAGAAACTATCGTCCCGAGGCCATAATACCAGGGATCCACAGATTACATATTGGAGCATAGTAGAGCACAGAAACCCCCTGAATAGCAGTGTACAGCACAGAAACCCAAGCTACCCTGTCCTAACCTAACCAAACGTAATGTAACCAAACGTAACCTGCTTCAACTTAAAGTGCCAAAGCCACCATTTCTAGCCCCCACAGAGCCAAGCAGAACATACTAGAGCACAGTAGAGCGCAGAAATACACTGAGAAGCACTGTATAGCATAAAAGTCAAAGCTATGCTATCCTAACACAACCAATCTCGGTACAGCCAAACGTAACGTAACACAATCTGACGTGCCGAAACCACCTTTGCTGGCCTCCCCAGACAAAAGCAGAACATAATAGAGGAGAGTAGAGCGCAGGAAACCATAGAATCGCAGTGAATAGCAGAAAAGTCATACATATCCAAACCTTACCCAAGCCAATGCTACGTAGCATAACGTAACCTTCCTCAATATATCGTGCCGACAGCAACAATGTTGCCACCGACAGAGCCAAGCAGGACAAATTAGAGATGAATAGTGCGCAGAGATCCATTATATCGCAGTGTATAGCACAAATTTCAAAGCTGCCATATCCTAACCTAACCAAACGAAACGCAGCCGAACGTAACATGGCTCAACCTACCGTGCCGGGACCATTTCTACTGGCTCCAGCATAGTCACGCAGATCATATTAGAAGAAACTATAACGCAGAAATCGATAGGATCGCGGAGAACAGCAAAAAAGTTAAAGCTATCCAAACGGAACATAAACATACATAACATAGCCAAACGGTGCATAACAAAACCTAAGGTGCCACGGACACTGTTTCTGTCCCCCAAAACAAAGCATAGCGTATCAAATGACAGTAGGGCGAAGAAATACACCGTGCAGCGGTTTAAGCAAAAAAGTGGAAGCAATTCGATCCTGGCCCATCTGAAAGTAACATAAGCATACACACCTTAACTTACACTAACGTGCCGGGATCACTTTTGCAGCACTCCAAAAAGCCAAGCAGAATATACTAGAGCACAGTAGAGCGCGAAAATCAGCCGCATTGCAGAGTATAATACAAAATTCGAAGATACCATTCCCTAACCCGATCAATCGTAGCTCGGCGACTACTACTGCTGGCACGCGCACAGCCAAGCAGAGCAAATAGAGTAGAGTAGAGCGCAGCAAACCATAGAAAGGCAATGTATAGCAGAATTGTCAAAGCTATCTAAACCCAACCCAAACTAACATAACCTAACGAAACGTAGACTAACTCAACGCAACGTGCCGTGACCACCATTGCGGGCATCCCCAGGGCCAAGCAGAATATTGTAGTGCTGATTAGAGAGCAGAAGTCCACCGAATGGCAGTGTAAAGCGCGATAGTCAAAGTAATGTTAACCAAATTTAGCCTAACAGAACGTAACCATACGTAACCTAACCTAAGCTAATATGCCACGGCCACAATTTCGGGTATCCTCAGGGCCAAGCAGAGGGCAATAGGGCAATCTAGGGCGGACGAACCCAACGAATAGCAGTGTATAGCAGAGAAGTCAAAGCTATTATGTCCTAAACTGACCAAAGGTAGCAGAGCCAATGGTAACCATACTCAACCATACGTGGCGAGACCACTGTAGCTGGTCTCCACAGCGCAAAAAGAATGTACTAGAGCACTATAGAGCGCAGAAATCCACCGCATTGCAGTGTACAGCATGGAAGTCAAAGATACACTATCCTAATCTGACCAAACCGAACAAAAGTTAACGTGGCCTAAATCAGCCTAACGTGCCGAGAACTCCATTGCTGGCATACCTAGATCCATGCACAGCGTACTAGAATAAAGTAGAGCGCAGATATCCACCGGATAGCAGTGCATAGCGCAAAAGTCAAAGCTACCACATCCTAACGTAACCAAACGTAACAAAGTCGAACGCGACCTAACTCAACCGAACGTACCGAGATCACAGTTGCTGTCATGCCCTGAGCCCAGCAGAACGCAGTAGAACGCGGTGGGTCGCAAAAATCCGCCGAATAACAATGCACAGCACAAAAGTCGATGCTACCCTAACCAAACTTAACCTGCCCTGGCGTAACCAAACGTAACCTATCTCAACCTGACGTGCCACAGCCACCACTGCTGGCCTCACGCGAGCCAAGCAGAGCATAGCAGAGCAATGTGGAGCGGAGTAGTGTTCCGAACAGCAGTGTATAGCGTAAGAGTCAAAGATATACTCACCTATCCTGATCAACCCTAACAAGCCACGCGAGGGATAGCTCAAATTATCACGCCGATACCACCATTGCGGCCCTGTACAGAACCAAGCAGAATATACTATAGCACAATAGGGCGCAGAATCCCCTCGCAATTCAGTGTACAGCACGAAAGTCGAAGCGATCCTAACCTAAACTGGCACAACCTACATTGACTAAACGGAATATAGCTCAACATATCGCACCGAGACCACAATTGCTGGCATCGCGAGAGTCAAGCAGAGAATAGCAAGGCTATGTAGAGCGCAGATATCCTCCGTATAGCAGTGTATGACACAAAAGTCAGAGTATTCCTGACCAAGGTTTGCCTAACCTAACTTGGCCAAACGCAAAGCGACTAAATAGAACGTGTCACGATCACCATTGTGTTTCCCAGATTCTAGCAGAGGCTGGTAGAGTAATGTAGAATTCAGAAATCGACCAAATAGCAGTGCATAACACAAGGGCCAAAGCTATCCTAGCCAAGCCTGACCTAACCTAGCCAAACCAAACACGAACTATCTCGGCCTGACGTGCCGATTCGAATGCCGCTGACCTCCGCAGTGCCAAGCAGAGCTTATTAGAGCACAGTAGAACGCCGGAATCCACCGAATAGCAGTGAATATCACAAAATATCTAGTACTATCTACTATCTACAATCTAGTACTAATACAACCAAACTTAACGTAACCAAACGTAACATGACCCCAACATAACGTGCCTCTGCCGCTATTGCTGGACTCCCCAGAGTGAAGCAGGATATACTAGGGTAGAGTAGGGCGCAGAAATCCATAGAATTGCAGTCTATAGCAGAAAACTCGAAGGTATCCGGACATAGTCCAAACGGACGTAATGCAGACGAACGCATCCTAACTCAACCCAACGCGCCTCGGCCACCATTTCTGTCCTCACCAGAGCAAAGCAGAGAATATTGGAGCGCAGTGGATCACGGACACCCACCGAACATCAGTGTATAGGGCAAAAGTCAAAGCTACCCTGCCCTAACTTGGCCAAACGTGACCTAACACAAACTAACGGGTCGATACCACTATTGCAGGCCTCCCAGGGCCAAGCGGAATATTCGAGAGCACAATATAGCGCAGAAGCACACCGCATTGCAGAGTACAACGCAAAGGTAGAAGGTATCCTAGCCAAACCTGGCATAAACTGACCAATCGAAACGCTGGATAACTGGACATTACGTGCAGGGACCACTACTGCTGGACTGCCCATAGCAAAGCCGAACACATTAGAGCACAGTAGAGCGCAGAAATCCACCGAGCAGCAACATATAACACGAAAGGCAAAGGAATCCTAACCAAACGTAGCCTACCCTAACCAAGCCAGACGTAACCTAAATCACCAAACGAGCCACGACTACAATCACTGGCTTCCCCAGAGCCAAACAGAGGCTATTAGAGCAATGCAGAGGGCAGAGATCCACAGAATAGCAGCATGCAGCACAAAAGATAAAGCTTTCCCAACAAAACCTATCGAAACCTAACCAAACCAAGCGTAGTACATCTCACACTAACGTGCCGAAACCACAATTGCTGACCTCCACAGAGCGATGCAGAACATACTAGGGCACTGCAGAGCGCAGAAGTCCAGCGTATGGCAAGTATTGTGCGCGTTACCGGGGCCCGCCAACTGGCGGCCGCGCCGTGCCTCGAGCTAATGCTTTATAACGGCTTCGCTAAAAAGATGTTATTGTACCTTCCAGCGTCGCCGCCGCAGGGGAACGCGTGTGCAGGAGTTGGACACGCGGCTTGGAAAAACCCTGCCCTCACCGTTGTAGGATCATCGGACAAGTAGGACCTACCCTTGCGGGAAGCAGCTCACTTGGCCGTGGCTCCGGGTTGACTAGCAGCCCGGAGCCTCGTTACCAGAGGGGGCCACGTGGAGGCGGAGCTGCCAGCTTTCGCTCGATCCGAGCAGGATGGCGTGTGCCGATATACCTGCACCGTCCCGGTATCCGCCTGCGGTGACGGTCACAGGCGCCTTACCTCTCTTCCCTTGGTGTTGTTTCCTCCGGTTCTTCTCGTGGTCATCTTGTCTGGCCATCTTCTTCGTATATCCAGGTTGGCTGCTTCCTCCTTAGCAGCGGTTCGTCCTGTTCCGGTAGGGTCCTGCTTGTGCCAGCCTTGTGCTTCTTCTTGGTCCACTGCTTCTAATTCCTTCTTCTTCTTCCTCACCGCATCATCTCCCTCCGCCACCACGATTTCCTCTTAATGTTGTTCCCTCTCTTCCCTCCGGCCATTTCTTCTCCATGGCGGAGAGTACGTCGCGAGCGAACTTCATAAAGTGACGAAACGCCTTTCTCGGCGTGAGGATATGAGTTTCGACTGGCCACCTGAATCTGTGGCCGCCGAGTCCCTCTTTCAGTGCGCGCCGGCTTTCACCATAGAGTGGTCACTCCTCTATGATGTGCCTCGGCGTTTCTTCTTCTCCGCAGTCGCACCGTTCCGTATCGCTGCAGCCAAAGTACTTCAGTTTGCTATTGAAGTCTCCGTGGCCACTGAGGAACTGTGTCGCATAGTGGTCCACGTGGATCCATTTATCCTTGACCCTCTCGTGGACGCTGCTGAAGTAGGCGTATGTTGTTCGTCCTTTTTCTGTCGCTCGCCAACGCTCCTGCCAAGTGGCCATGGCCTCGTCCCGTAGGCGCCGCTTTGTTTCCACCATGTTCGAGGAACCTTTTCTTTCTGCGTGCATTCGTGCGCGCATTTCAACCACCAGGTCTATTGGCATTTCGCCAGCTATCACTTGTAGAGCCTCTGTTGAAGTTGTCCGGTATGCTTTTGTGACCTGAAGCAAGGCCATTCTCTGCGATCTCTCGAGGATCTTCTTTGTCTTTAATTTCAGCAGGTCGCTCCAGCCAGCTGCGGCGTACGTGGCGATCGGGACAAAGAGCCCCCTGTACAGGGTGGTTAAGGCTCCACGTCCGAGACCCCAGTTCGCCTTGGCCACCTTTGCCAGGCTGTTGAACATTCTTCTGCACTTGTGCGCTGTTTCCTGCACGTGCTTCTCGATCCTCAGGCCGCGCTCAAGATGAACGCCCAGGTATTTGATCGATGGGCGCATCCTGATGCTTTTCCCGTTGATGCGTATTGTTGGTGGTCGTTCGGCATCGAGCTTCCCCTTCACCAACAGCATCTCCGTCTTCTCGGCCGACTGTGCTAGACGTTTGCGGCTGCACCAGGTAGAGACCGCTGTGACCGCTGATTGCCCCTCTCGCCGCAGTTCCTCCCGCGAGTTACCGCCGACCAGGAATACTATATCGTCGGCGTACGCGACCGCTTCGCATTGGGTCTCCTCGGACTCTAGTTGCGCCAGCAAGTCGTCGAGAACTTGCGGGCAACCAATTGTTACGAGCTTCTCGACAGTTTCGTGCTTCCCTGTCAGCTGAACTCTCCTGTCCGTGAAGTAGCTTTGCGTCAGCTTGTAGAGGTTCTGTGCGCAGTTCCTTCGCTTCAGTTCGTGGAGCACGTTAGGCCACCATACATTTTCGAAAGCACCCGATACGTCGAGTGCAATCGCTAATATGTACTTCCACTCACTCCTCTCACTTATCGCTCCTCGTAGTTTGACAATTGCGTCCACTGTCCATTTTCCAGGACGGAATCCGAACTGTCGCTCCGATGACAGTATATGATTGTGGAAGAGTGGGGCCATCCTTTTCGCCATTAGTCGCTCCAATAGCTTGCCAATCATTGAGAGCAAGCATATCGGCCTGTACGACTTTGGGCTACTTTTGTCTCTGTCAGGTCCTTTAAGAATCGTAAAGACGTTTCCGATTTTCCACCTTTTCGGGAAGAATCCCCACTCCAAACAGGCGTTCACGAGATTCAGTACTCCATTCGGTCGGGGCCAGGGCATTTTCCTCTTTTGCGCCGTGCTATCGCGCTGCCCAGTTCCTTGTACCTGAATGGGGGGCTGTCTGCGGTTTCCGGGACGTTCTTGGAGTCCTTTCGGATCCACCGTTGCTCGGGCGTGTCTTTTTCCACGTCGTCATCTGGAACGAGCGCGGTTAACACCGCATCTGCCGTGGAACGCCAGCTCGAGGTTTTTCCTTGCGGCGTGCGGAGTGCGCACGTCGTCTCTTCTCTCCACAGTTTCGCGAGTGCAGTCTTGTAGACAATTCCCCAAGGCTCTTTATTTCCTTCCTCGGTGACGAACTGGCGCCAGTTTTGGACCTTCGCGTTCGTCACCATTCTGGTGTACTTCCTTCGTAATTCGCGGTATCTCTGCTTCTCTGTCTTCCTCGTTGCGGGGTTCTTGGTCCCCTGGTACCTCCTTCTTGCTCGGTACGCATCTTTCTTGGCACTTGTGAGATCTTGTGTCCACCAAGTGTTGGACCTTTCGTGCCATATCTTCTTCGGTATGGCCGCGTCGCAGGCTTTGGTGAGAACCCGCTCCAGCTCTACGGCCATAATCTCTACGTCCTCTTGGCACCTGATTACCATTTCGGAAATGTTCCTCTTCTCTTCCATGATGAACTTGTGGAACTTCTGCCACTTGGCCTTCCTGGTGTGGCATCGTGGTGGCAGTGGTGGTGGCAGTGCTTTCCTCTTCTTGAGGTTAAGTCGCATCTCCAGTATCCGGTGGTCGCTGGAGGTTCCGTCCTCGTGCACCTTCCAGTCGTGCACGTGCGGTAGTGCTTCCGGAGTGACGAGCGTCACGTCGATGTTAGATTTCCCGCGCGTTGTCTCAAAC